>NW_027632633.1:0-83537 GCF_902686455.1 Sciurus vulgaris
TTCTGGCACAAGAACAATGAGATAAGGCTTTCTTTAAAACACAGCACTGATAACCATGAACTACCATGTAAATGAGTTGAATCTGGAATATGCAGCACTGAATCCAGCTCTCAAAACAAAACTGCACCACAACATCATGAATGTAAACATAAACAGCTCTGCTAAATGGCAAAAGTGAAGACCCAAAACTGAATATCAAAACAGGAGTGGCTCAAGAATATCTGAATGTGAGATTGGACTTACCGAGCAGGAAACTTGTACCACAGGCATTTGCAAATTGTCAAGTGCTTTTCATTTCTTGACTTGCTTCTGCCCACCGCCAACCTGCAACATGCCTTATGGCTCTGGTTTCCTTCATTTGGTGTGAGTTCTTGCAATTAATGTTTTTTTTTTTTTTTCTCCTTGCCCTACAAAGAACAATCCAAGGATTCCCAGATCCCTGGTAAACACGAGAACAACATATGCTTTCCCGGCTTCTACAGTGCATCTATTGGGGACATCCATCAAAATTAACAAGTCTCTACAAGTGTTCCCTTCCTTTTGACACTGGAACTCCAATGATAATGGGAGAGTAAGTGGTAAATTCCCCCTTTCTTCTGAATGCTATCAGCACAAACTAACATGGATTCAGCCCCAAATCCTTCCATTTTTTATCAAGTCATAAGCAAGGCAATACAAAACAAAACTGACTAGGAAATCTGGTCCAGGGGTAGCTTTTGTCTTCACATGTTGGTTTTGCAGTTAACCTTGTGGTTCACATGGCAAGTGCTCAGGTGTGGAAGTCCCCTTCACTGGCAGTCTGGGAATGTGTCCAAAAAGCCTCAAAATTGGCAAGGGCCTTGTGAGGGATCAATTTGAATTTTGTGCCACTGCAACCTGGTGCACATTGCCAATGAGGAGCATTTGCTTGGAAAATATGGTGAGAGCATACTCGTGAGTGAGTGGTAAGGTCTGAACTGATGAGAGTTGAATGATGGGAAGGAATAAGTAGTCTTAAGAAATGCAGGTGACTGGGGATGCACTGCCTCCTTTGAGTGCAGCTCCTGGCTCAAAGGAGTCAATGAAAATTGCTGGCAGGTGAAATTGATAGTTGTTGAAAAGGGTTGATTCCATTGAATAAGAGAGGAGAAAAAGAAAAAAGGCCGAGAGGTTAGGAGGTTTGCACACTCCTAAGCGTCTTTTTTTATTTTTTTTTTCTTTTTTTTACTTTTCCTTTTGGCATTTTACTTTGGAAACTTCTACCCAGCCGACTGCAGTGCAAAATGCACATGCCAGTGCTGGTTCTGGATCTTGCCTATCATCTGAGGTAGGGGTGAGTAGAGGAGGGTGTTTGTCCTGGGAAAGTCCAGTTTCCTTTAATGAGGGAATGCCTCATCAACTTAGCCAGATGATGTCAGAAAATATAAACAGGCAAAGGCAAGTGGTGATGACTGTCGAGGTCTGGGTTTCCAGTACCCATATTTCCTGGCAAAGAGCAAACATTCCTCATCCAATTTCAATCTTCCTCTCAGTATGTTTGTAGCTTTCACTCTCAGGATTTGTAACAGTGAGATAAGGGCTGAAATTCATATCCCTGATATCTCAATGATTCAGTTGCCTTCAGTTACACTCAGGCAATGCCTCAGTTGGTTACCAGTGCTCCTGTGATGTGAAAGCAAATATGGATGAGTTCCTCTCTACAGGTGGAAGGGGAAGGCATCAGGGATTTTCGGTGTGAATGGCTAGGGGATGCCAGGCTCCAGTTGGAGGACAGTTGGTTTCTTGCCCCTAAGGGTTTTTCAGAGCCTTGAGCTACATGGAGTTTTAGGAGTGGATCCCATGACCTGGTGTCCACCCCACAGATTCTGCCTGAGTTCACAGAGGAAAGGCCTGACAGCACCATGACCTCTCAGTTCCCATGGCAATGAGAGAAGCTTCTGCTCCTGGCTGCTTCAGACCAAGATTGAAGTCAAGCACCAGCTCAGTTGCGATGGTCAGAGGAAAGATGGGAGTGAGTGCTAGGGAACTGAGGTTTTCCAAAATGTGATTCTAACCTCTTCAGCCAAGAGAGCACAGCTCCATGGTTCGTGGATCACTCCAGGACCATGCAGGACAAAGAATTCCTCTGAAGCCTGACAGCTCACACTAAACTTGATGTCTGCTAGGTGTCAATGCACTCTTTCAGCCACAACAGGCATCATAAGAGCAGGCAGTTATCCCCCACCAGTTCCACTGGGCCTGGTTGGGTGGTGGTGTGCTTGGGGACACATGGATCACCAAGCTGAGCAAGGGCTCCAGCACTATTTCCTTTGACTGGAAACACCTGGAATATCCTAGTCAGAAAACTAGCCTAGGGCCCTAGCAACCACAGGGAATGATGGCTGGTGAGAGCTCATGACAGTGGAGCTTGCAGTGAGCATGGTGGCTTAAGTGATCTTTGAATTGGGAGACTTCACTCCCAACCTTGAGGGTTGCTCCTTTTTTCCTAGAAAGTTCAGCCAGGTGCCAGCTGGAACCTGAGAAGTGGGTCTTCTAGGTGAAGGTGGATGCATCTTCTGAAGGCTTAAGTCGTGTCATGGGAGTCATTCACTCAGGATGTAGGACGGAGGATAGATTGCTGCTGACATGCCAGAAGAGATATTCTGTGCTCACTATACCTGCAAGGCCACACCTCCTTGGCCGTGGCCTTACAACAAAGATGCACTCAGAAATTTACCTGCTGAGAAATTCCAGGGACACCTCAACTCATGTCGAGATGCAGGAATGACTGGCCTCTCTGTGTTTGCACATGTGTTCTTTCTCTTGACCAGATTAGTGCCAGCCTGGCACAAGGTCCTGTGGAAAATTTCCACCAGTCCTCTTAGCAGCCACAGGAGGATGCCAACTACAAGTCAGTGGATCATAGAAGAGCCTGCTGATGGCAAGAGGAACACAGCATCACGTGGCATAACTCCAGATCAGAACATGCACCGTGCTGACAGAGCTATGATGAAAATCTTGCAAGATGAATATTCAAAATAGGAGAGCAAGGACATTGTGTTGGCACTGAAAGCACAAGGCTGTTGATGCTGAAAGCTTACTTCAATAAGAGATATTCTAAAACAATACAGCTATCATTGTCCACCCTCAAATTCCACAATGTGTCTTCAGGTTCAACATATTCTACAAATACATGAAGTAGTACTTGCCAGTTCATTCTGTGAGCATCCATCATTACAGACCCAAATTCCCCTTGCAAGGACCTCAGAGCCTTGCAAACTCATGGCTCTGTCTCGTTGCTCTCGAGGGAAAGCTGATTAGACACATGCTGATTCATAGCTTTTCTGGCACAAGAACCATGAGAAAAGGCTTTCTTTAAAAAACAGCACGTATACCCATGAGCTAGCATTTTAACAAGTTGAATTTGGAATATGCAACACTGAACCCAGATTCCAAAACAAAGACTGCACCACAACATCACCAATGTGAGCAGAAGCAGCTCTCCTGAAAGGCAAACATGAAGACCCTACCTGGGCAAAACCTGAATATCAATACAAGAGTGTTTCAAGAATATCTGAATGTGGGATGGGACTTGCTGAGCAGCAAACTATTACCACAGGCATTTCCAAATTGTCAAATGCTTTTCATTTCTTGACTTGCTTCTACCCAGCACCAACCTGCAACCTGCCTAATATCTCTGTTTTTTTTTTTCTTTCGGTGTGAGTACTTGCAATGAATTTTTTTCTCCTTACCCTACAAAGCACATTCCAAAAATTCCCAGATCCGTGATAAACATGAGAACAATATATATTTTCCCACATCTACAGTGCATCTATTGATGACATTCATCAAAATTAACATGAGTTTTCACAAGTGCTCCGTTCCTTTTGATACTGGAACTCCAGTAATAGTGGGATAGTAGGTGTTAAATTCCCCCATTTCTCCTGAATGCTCTCAGCTATAACTACTATGGATTCAACCCCAAATCCTACCATTTTTTATCAAGTCATATTCAAGCCAATGCACAGTAAAACTTACTAAAAATATCAGGGCCAAGTTCGGTTGTCTTTTGTCTTCACATGTTGGTATTCCAGTTGACCTTGTTGTTCACATGGAAATTCCTCTGGTGTGGAAGTCTCCTTCATTGGCAGTCTGGGATTTTTTCCAAAAAGCCTCAGAACTAACAAGAGCCAGTAGGTGTCATTTTGAATTTCCTGCCACTGCAACCTTGTGCACACTGCCTATCAGGAGAAGTTGCTGGAAAAAGATGGGCATAGCATACTCATGAGTGAGAAATAACTTCTGTACTCATGTGATTTGAAAGATGTGAATGAACACATCCTCTTAAGAAATGCAGGTGAATGGGTATGCAGTGCTCCCTTCTAGGGCAGCTCCCAGCTGAAAGGTGTCAATGGAAATTGCTTGCACGTGAAACTGGTAGTTCTTAAACCGTGTTGATTATGATGAATAAAAGGTTAGCCTGATGGAAGGTTGGCTCTCTCAGAAGTGTGTTTTCTTGTTTGTTTGTTTTTTAATCCATGGTACTGGGGATTTGAACCCCATTCTTTCCATTTGCAAAGCAAGCACCCTACCGAATGGGCTATATCATTAGCACAGGGATAGCTCCTTTAAGGTACTTGACTTGATCCCCTCAGGTTCTATGTCTGTGAAGTCCTATGCAGAGAAGCATCCCTTGACAAAGGAAATCAATGACTAAGGAAATCTTAATTTTCCTTTTCACAATAATCTTCCAAATAACCATTTTTGCATGTCAAGAACCACAGTCTAGGTGTTTGTCCTGAGGGAAAAAAATTATCCCATCTTTACTTAAGGAGGATACTGGTTGTAGCTGATCCCTGAGCAGAAATTTATATCACTGATCCATGGAGGACATGGCAGGAGGAGAATCAGGACTATGTGGGTATCACAATATGCTCAGCTTGTTAGTATGAAAGGAGATTTTGGCAATCTTCTTCCATTGCCTCCCCAGCCATTACATTCACAATCTACTGACACCTTCCTTGATTTCTTTTTCTTCCTTTTCTTTTTGGCATTTTACTTGGAAAATTCTAACCAGCAGAGTGTTGTACAAAATGCATAAGCCAGTGCTGGTTGTGGATCTTCCCTAACATCTCAATTATGGATGAGGTAGAGAAACTTGTTCCTCTGGGCAAAGCCAGTTTCCTTCAATGAGGGAATGCCTCATCAACTTAGCCAGACAATGTCAGGAAATATGAACAGGCAAAGGCAAGTGGTGATGGCTCTCAGTGTCTCGGTTCCTAGGACCCATATTTGCTGGTAGAAAGGAAATATTCCTCATCTAATTTCAATCTTGATCTCGGTATGGTTGTAGGTTTTGCTCTCAAGATTTGTTACAGTGAAATAAGGGCTGAAATTCATATCCTTGATCTCTCATTGATTAAGTTACACCAGTTCCACTGAGGACAATGCCTCACTTGATTACCAGTGCTCCTGTGACTTGAGAGCAAAAATGTGAGATCTCCTGTAATCCAGGTGGAAGGGGCAGGCATCCAGCTGGTCAGGTGTGAATGACTAGGGGATTCCAGGCTCCTGTTGGAGAACAGTTGGTTTCTCTCTCCAGAGAGCATTTCCAAGTTTGGGCAACATGGAGTTTGAGGAGTGGCTCTTGTGACCTGGAACCCACACTGCAGATTCTTCATGAGATCACAGAGAAAAGGCCTGACAGCACCATGGCATCACAGTTCCCATGACAAACAGAGACTCTTCTGCTCTGTAGAGAAAAATAGAGTCTTGTTTAAGAGTGCTTTCAAAAAGTGAAATCAGGGTAAGTAGTAAACAACTTGCATGAGAAACTTAGTGGTCTAGGCAGTGCCCCTGTTCAAGGACTGATAAGCTCTCTGTCCCAGAAACATTAAAAAAAAAAAAAAAACTTAAAGACATCTGTTTTCTGCTCTCAAGGCCTGGCTCCTGGCCAGATCCAGGTCTGGAGACCAAACATACTGATGGCACTGAGCCCAGTGGCTCCAGATAATAACTTTATATGTTTACTCCAGTGTATTTAAGAGAGATAAGAACTCAAAGGTGACAAGACTACTTTCTTTGGTTATGTATGCTGTGAAATGCCCATGATTTCTCTCCAGTTCTGAGTTGGTATGCTACCTGGGATACTTTTAATTTGTGTATAGTTTATATGTCTAAATAAATACTATCTCTTCCTATATGGCTTGTGGTGGTACATTCAGCCCATATAAATTATAAGTCTGTGCATAGCAATGAGAAATACATTCCCAGACAGGAGGCAGGATGGCAGGTTTGAAGCCAGCCTCAGCAACTTAGCAAGGACCTAATCAACTTAGCTAGACCCTGCCTCAAAATAAAAATTAAACAAAAAAGCAGAGGGGCTAGGAATGTGGCTCAGTTTCAATCCCTGGTACCAAAACAAATAAATAAATAGAGGCAACTGATTAGCAACATAGCAGAAGAAAACCTACTTTGAACTGTATATAAATTTATCCCAGAGGCTCAAAAAGTTAACATTAAAGAAAAAAAGCAGAAGATGGTGAGTTGTAATATTAGAGACAACTTTAGGTACTACAATATCAAACTCAAAATCATAAAAGTGGTAAAAGTTGATACCTTCAGTTTTTCTACCTCTCATCCCCTTGGCAAATTGCTGTTTTTAACTTAAGAGAATATTAGACATAGTTGATTTATATGTTAAACTTATTTCAAGTTTTTATAAAACCTGGCCTTCCACAGACTAAACAATTGGCTTTCATTTCTGTTTTACAGTTTCACTCTAAAAGGATTTAAAACATGCAAACATAGTAACCTTACATGACACTGTTCACACAGATAAATCTTTGACTCTCATTCTTGAGTATCTGGTAAGCATTTAAAAAACACTCAGTATTTTATATTTCTTTAGTAATAGAAAGTTAGACTTTTTAATAGCCCCAGGGCCATTTTTTATTTATTGGTATTCAAATAGATTAGGTGGTGCATTCTGTATCTTTTCTTGACAATTTTCTTTAAAAAATTAAATACTATTAAATTAATCAACTGAGCATTCTGAATACTGTGTTATCATGTAGTAAAATGTTGTGCTTTTCCAGGGTAAGGACCTAAAATAGTACATGGATGACTATGGGAACATCATGAGTATGCACAATATAAATGTATGTTTATTGTGTAATGGTAAAGTGTAAACAAAATGAGCTAGAATGCACACTGAAATATACCAACCTCATAACCAATCTTTGGAACTTTCTGTTTGACTTTTTTAGCAAACTTCTGTTTATTGTACTACAGCTTTCCTGGGCTCATACCTTTGTGTAAAACGGCTTCATTTTAAAAGTCTCCTAAAATATTTTTGATATTTTATTTTACATTATAACTGATTATCCTACATGTGTAGAATAAACCTGCAGGTATAGTTTACTTTCCAAAAAAATACAAATGATGGGTACATTTTGCAAAAGGCCACTTTTATATGGTGAGCTCCCCTAATATATTTAAAATGGTATTACATTATATAATAACAGTGACATTTTGGGGTTATGAATTATGAATAAGTGTTATAAGCAAGGCCAGAAACATATAGGTATTGTGATTTCTTTGTTTGAAGTAACTATCTGTATTGTCAGAAGGAATAGTAAGATAATTGTGCTTTTTGTAATACATCTAAGAATTCAAATAATGCTGAAGAAGTTTGCTATAATAATCAGATAGAGAAGCCCAGAAGTTATCAGATATATAAAAGCAATTGACATACTTTCATTCTTATAGACTTCTTTATTCTGAGTGATATATTTTACATTTTCAAAGATTTTACTTGTATAAAGTTCAACTGTTTATAAAACCTATTTTAAAAATAGTCTGTCCCATCTTGTGTGTTTGAGACCTTTATAATTCTGTAGATAGTAAATAGAAACTTCAAACTTACATTTTTTTATAGTGAATTTGGTAAATATGAAGGAAAGCCAGTTTCTGTTATTGAAAGAGCGGTCTAAACATATGGCTAGCACATTGCTAAGAATTTTAGAATGAGGCTTTAAAAGTATTTCCATATACATTTCATGCGAATTATTTTCATCATAGTTTATATTTTCCTTTGCAAGGTGTTTTGAATGGTATTTGTAGATCTCCATTTTTAAAATTCTGTTTTTTCTGCTTTTATATTAGCACTAATTTGGAAAGACTTTGAGTTATCATAATTTTACAGAGGTTTGAGAAGTCTTTTAAGTTAGGTCTAAATAGTTGGAAAATATTTTTTGTTTGTTAAAATTGCATTTAATATTTTCCAAATGTTAAATTTAACAGGAATATACTGAAAGGTAGCTGTGTTCACCACTAAAACCCCAATGCAACACAACAGGAGTATATTAAAGTAGTAACTTTAGAGTTTTCAAAACATAAATAAATAGGTGGAGTCTGAAGACTTCAGAGTTTATAATTCATTCAGACCAGATATAGTGGTGCAAGCCCAACACCCAGCTACTTGGGAAACTGAGGTAGGTGGATCACAAACTGGAGGCCAGCTTGAGCAATTTAATGGGACCCTGTCTCAGAATTAAAATGCAAAAGAATTGGGGGCATAGCTCTGATGTAGAGTGCTCCTGAGTTTAATCCCTTCTACACCACTCCAAAAAATCACCAGAGGCATTCCTGCCATTAATCACCTGCTGCCTTGGCTTATTCTTGGTATTCAGATATCAATTTTCATCTACAAGTAAACTGAAGTTATTTCTTGAGTCTTCAGAAATTTAAGTTCTTTTTGGTAAATCCAGAAAATCAAGATGTGTTCCAAATCTCTCTTTTTACCACAATACACTAAATAATTCTACCATTAGTCTTGTAGGAATTGCTTTTTTCAGAGAACTAGAGTGCATTACCCCATTTTGAATCACAGCTTATTTTAAAACTGAGTAGGAGTTGCTAAAATTAAAGTATCCAGGAGGTAGGTGTTAAAAGCTGATTGAGCTACTTTTATAACTGGTAATTTGCCAGGTTATGCAGCCCCATTCTCTCTGATACTTGAGACTTTCCATAAAGCCACCAAGTCCAATGCCACATTTAAAGGTACTGACCCAGATCAGATTGTTTTATAAGAGAGTAATTGCCTGTGTTTGTTGGACATACTGGAATTTTATAATCAATCTGTAAGCTTTAGTAGTATAGAGGATACATCTGTTTAAGCTGGTTTCTCTAACAAATGAACTATTACTATGAAAACAAAATTTTGTTATATTTATAATATTTATTTTTATAGACACTGTTGACACAAATGATAGATGCTTCAAATTGAACAATAAACTAAAATTGAGAAAACAGCTCAAAATGGAAAAGACATTGTCCTTAAAATGTTGTAATTTCTTTTTTTTTTCTTTTACTCTTCTAGGCCAGTTGCTTTTCTACTTACCTATTATGCTAATACCAAAGTATCTCTTGATATCTGTAAGACTAATTTTTAATTATTTGCTTTTGTAGCTGTTTCTATACCAAATTCTACATGGGTTAATTATTGCCACAGAAGAATGGTGTTGCATCAAGACTTGAAACCACAGAACCTTCTCATTAATGAAAAAGGGGATTTGACGCTAGCAGATTTTGGGATGGAATAATTAAATATTTATAAATTCCTCCATGTGGTTAGGTATAAAAGAAAAACCATTGTCACAATGTGTTATCACTTTCATGTGAGTTTGGAAATTTTCTCTGAGCCCACTGAAAAATAATTGACAGAATTTTGTGGGTGGTTTACATTGGTTGTTAGCAGCAAATACTAAAAGGTGTGGGTTCCCATGTGTGGACCATGGACCCCATGTTTTGGATAACCTTTCAGGGAGTGTCCAGAGGTAAAAATATATTTTCAGAAGTGCACTAAATGTTATTTTCTTTTTTCCCTGTGTTAATATTTGCACTTTTGATCCAGAAGCAATAAGGATAAAACTGCTGTTTCCTTGTATGCATTCAGGCAGTGCCTTCAAAGTATATCACGGTATTCATTACCACTGCAAATTCTTAGAGAAAAAGTATCAGTTACACTTAAAATATTTTTCCAAGCAGTAAAATGCATTAATTTAATTAAATTTCCATCCTTGAGTAAATGACTAGTATTTTTGTATTGTATATGTATGATGAAATGGGAATTATATAAAAATGCATGGACTACACACAAATACTCTAGTTATCTCAAGGAAAAGTTTCTGGGTGATTATTTGGCTACAAGCTTAACTAGCCCCCCCACCCTTATTTTTTTTTCAAGGAACATCATTTTTTTTTAATAAAATTGACCAACAAACTGTGGTTATTCAGACTTAGATATTTCACAGTTTTTTCTTGAAATTAATGAATTAATCTTGTCACTTCAAGGAAATCATTTACAGGTATTTCTTGCCAATACTAAAACAGGTTTAAAAATACAACTTAGATTTTGAATTTTTGTATCTGATGCTTTAAGCTTAATATGTTCCCACTACTTAGAAACTTTTCTGATGAGGTCAGTTGTGATATTAACAAATAGAGGTTTCTTTAAAATTTTGAATAAATATAAAAAATTTCAACCTATAACTCAAGAATAAATATTTTTCCAGTTCTCAGCACCTTATGTTATAGAATCATGCATGGTAAAAGATTCATTTAAAGTGCAAGACTGACCAGAAAATTTTAACAAAATTATGAATAGCTTATTTGGATATAATTTGTTATCATATATCCTTGAAGAAAGAACTTAATCTAATTCTAAAGTATCACAGAATACTACCTACAGTAATTAGAAAATACTTTTAAAATATTTCTCCTCTTTTACAACTTCATATCAGTGAGATTTGATTTTCTTCATACAGCTATATATATTATGATATGTTGTGATATGGAGTAAAGCAACATAAAACAACAGAGAGAGAGCAAATGCAAATACAGAATATAGCTGTCTTCTAGCAAAATAAACTCTAAACAATTTATTAAAATGTTAAAAAAGACCATTTGTAACTAATTTTTTAGAAAAAAATTTCATAAAAATGTTATTCATGCTAACATGAGAGATATTTTAATGCATAATTAAGTGTTTCAATTTTTCTCATATTTTATGGCAAATATCAGCAGTAATCTATATAAGTAAAAATACTTGGGATCATTAATGATTTTTAAGAACTTAAAATGTGTTCTCTTGAGGGGGTCCATCCATTTTAACAAGTGTCTAAAAAAGGGCTCCATTCCTCTTGAAACTGGAGCTCCAACGATATTGGTTGAGTGGATTGTGAAGCCCCTGTGACCCTCCTGAATGCTCTCCATAGAGGCTAACTTCGATTCAGGCCCAAATTCTCTCTTTATCCATCAAGATGCCACATGCAAGCCCCAGAAAGCCGACTGTCAGAGAAAGTCCAGGAACAAGTGCGGTGGCCTTTTGTTTTCACCTCTTGGTTTTCCAGTTGACATTGAGTTTCACGTGGAAAGTGCTCAGGTGTGGAAGTCCCCTTCATTGGCAGAGAGAATGGGAGTGTTTCCAAGAAGCCTGGAGAGTTCCAGGTACAAGTGCGGGTGTCATTTTGAATTTCCTGTGACTGAAACCTGGAGAACTATGTGCAGTGGAAGAAGGTTATGAAGAATGACTTGCATAAGCATCCTCATGAGAGACCGGTGATCTCTATCCTAAGGAGAGTAGAGTGAGGTTGTGGAAGTAGTACTCTGAAGAAAATCAAGTGAGTGGGCGGGACTGTTATCTTGGAGCAAATTTGCAAACTGAAAGGTGGCACTGGAAATGGGTTACATGTGAAATGGGTGCTTTTTTCCAGTGTTGATTCATTTTGTGAGGAGTGGAGGAGAGAAAATAAGGAGGGAAGTGTATTCTGAATTGGTTTCTAATGTTTGTTTGGAACTTCCGCAATCTACCAGTACTGGGGACTACAACCCATTTCGCCAGTGTGAGATGCAGGCACTCTACTTGATGGGCTATATCGCCTGCACAGGACTGCCCTCTGAGTTACAACACTTGATCACCTACAGTCCTACTTTGTGCAAATGTATGCAGACAAGCATTCATGAACTAGCCAAACAATGCCTAAGGAATTCTTAATTCTCTTGTTCTCAAAAATCCAGTAAGGAACTTTTTTGCATGTCAATACCCTAGACTAGCAGTGTGTCCTGAGGAAAGATTTTTTCCTCTTCAATTAAGGAGGGAATGGGATGTAGCTGAGGCCTGAGCAGAAAATTTTTATTAGGTATCCAAGGACACCAGGAGAAGGTGCAGAGGCAGGACTATTTGGGATTGAGAATGTGCTCAATTGGTGACTATGAATGTAGATTTTTGGGATCATTCACACACGCATACCTAGCCATTATATTCCCAATCTGCTGACACTTTGCTCGATTCTATTTTTTTCTTAATTTTCCTTTTGTCAATTTTTTTTTTTTTGAAAAATTTTAAACAGCAGAGAGGTGTGGATAATGGACAAGCCAGTTCAGGAGATGGATCTTGTCCATCCTCTCAGGAAAGGTTGAGGCAGGGAAAGTTGTTCCTCCTGTGTTATGCCTGTTTCCATCAGTGAGAGTGTGCTTCAGTAATTTAGCCAGATGCTGTTGGGAATATAAAAAGGCAAATGCGATTGGTGATGGCACATTTGGTCTGGGGTCCCAGATGTGAAACGTGGTGTCAGAAATAAAACATGCCTCCTCCAAATTCAATCTTCTGTTTGTTATGATTTCAGTTATTCCTCTCAAGATTCATTACAGAGAGATAAGTGGCAGAAAGTCAGATCCTTTTTCCTTCATTCATTCAGGTGCATTCAATTCCACTCAGAAAAATGCATCAATTGCTTACCAGTTCTCCTGTGACTTGGAACCATTCATGGGAGATCTCCTCTAATCAAAGGTAAGGGAACAGGCATTGGGCAGCTAGGTTGTGCATGGCACGGGGCTTCTAGGCTCCAGTAGGAGAAAGCACATATTTGCTCTCCCCAGAGTGTTTGTGAAGCCTTGGGCATTATGAACTTTAAGGAGTGACTCACGTGACATGGCCTACACCACAGATTCCACCTGAGGTCACAGAGCAGCGGCCTGAAAACACAGTGGCATCACAGTTCTCATGACAACCAGGGACCATTCTGCTCCTAGCCACTCAAGCCAACATTCAAGAGAAGCACTGGCTCAGTGGTGAGGGTAAGAGGATAGACGAAGGAAACGGCTGCGAAGGTCCTGTGTTTTTAAAGAAGTAATACCATTCTTGTTGCCTGGTGAGGTAGAAACCAGGCTGTAAGCGCTATGCAGCCCCATGGGCGATAAATCCCTCCATATCCAGTCTAGTCAAGGGTTCCCATTGAAGCCTGACCGCTCGCTCTTCCACCCGAGCCCACTAGGTGACGCCGTTTCAATGGCCCGCACCATTTATTCTGAGAGCCCGCTCACCTGGCTCCTGCTGTAGTCCATAAGCCCCCACAAGTTCCAGTGGAACAAGCTGGGACCCAGGGGTGCCTGAGAGGACGTATCTCAACAAGCTTTGCATCGACACCAGTGGATTTGCTCTCTGACCACCCTCCTCCAGGAATGGGAAAATCTGGGTCTTCTTCAGAGGCAGGAAACTAGCCTAGAGGCTTGGCAGTGACACAGAGTAATGGGTAGTGAGTGCTCAGCTCAGTACAGCATGAAGAGCAGCGCCCTGGCTTAAGTGATCATTAAATTGGGACACATCACATTCCATCTGTCAGGTTTCCCTTCCTAACCTACAAAGTCTGGAAAGGAGACAGCTGTTACGTGGGATGTCCATGTTCCACATGAACATGTGTGGCTCCTCTAGTGGCTCACAAAGAGAGCAGGGAATCATTCTCTCAGCATGTTGGACGGAGGTCAGGGGGAACCTAACAAGCAAGGAGAGCTGTGTGCTCACTCCAACTGCCAGGCCCCTCCTACTTGGCTGCTGCATTAAGAGTATGCTGTACCCAGATACTTACCTGCTGGGATTTCTCCAGGGGCACATCAAATGTCCTCAAGATGCAGAAAAGTCTGGTCAATCTGTATTCACAAATGGTTTGTCTTCTTGACTAGACAAATGCCTCTCTGTAGCAAGGGCCTGTGGTTAGATGGTTAGAGTCATCTAACCATCCCCGAGATGGAGCAAACTACAAGCCAAAGAATGAAATAACAGCCTGGTGATGGCATAGTGAGCACAGATACACAGGGCATAACACCAGGTTTGAACAAAGACCATGCTTAACGTGGAATGGGGCAAAGCTTCCAAGCTGAATATTCAAAAGGGGAGAGTAAGGACGTTTTGGGGGCAAGAAAAGCTGGAGGTTGTTCATGCTGGAAAAAAAACTTTGGAGAAAAGACACTATGAAATTCGCCATTGTTCATGGTCATCCCACACACTCTGTGACATATATTCAGACTCATCATACACTACAAATGCAGGAAGTAGTTATTGCCCTTTCATTCTGTGTATTCCCCTAAGAATATCCATCTTTTGGCAGAATGAATACTTTACAGCCTAATTTTCTTTTCTTTAATGTCTACAGCAGTGTGTCTATTTTCCCAGACCTCTTTGCTTCTGCTGAGGCTTCTTTGGGAGCTGCTGTTTTGTAGTCTATTTGGGGCAGGAGAGATGGGCTAGTAGTAAATTAAAATAATTATTTGGGTAGAGTTACATAGAGGAGGGGAAATGTTGCCTTTGTATCAAATCCCAAAATTTACTTCATAATCTTCTACTTTTTTGCAAGATAATATCTGCTAGATACCTGAAAGAAAATTCTAATTTTCTGTAAGAATTCCACTGAATTCTTGGTATTACTTAAATCCAGTGTGTTCAGGGCCATTTTTTATTTTTATTTTTTTGATACCAGTGATTGATCCCAGTGGTGCTTCACCATTGACTCACATCTCTAGACCTTTTTAACACTTTGAGATGGGGCCTTAGTAATTTGCTTGTTTTCTTACTTTACTGTTAGGACCTTGCTACATAGCTAAGGCTACTTTTGAACTCCTGATCCTTGTTAGCATGACCAGCTCAGTGTGTTCACTTTTCAGATAGAAGAGCCTTGCCATTATGTTTGCCAATGATATTTAGATATAAAATAAGTTCCCTATGCATCTTCATGGGTTCTTTATGGGTCATGTTTTTCTGTGAGGGGAGGGCTGGTACTGGGAATTGAACCAAGGTCTACTCTGCCATTGGGCTGTATACCTAGTTATTTTTAGTTTTTATTTTGAAACAGTCTTGGTAAAATGCTGGCTTTTGGTTTGGTGATTCTCCTACTTCAATTGCCCAGGTAGCATGAGTCACTTTACCTGACTAGGACACTATTTCTTTTTCTTTTCCTTTTTTTTTTTTTTTTCCTTTGGTACTAGAGATTGAATCTAAGGGTATTTAAACACTGAGCAACATCCCCAGTCCTTTTTACTTATTTTTATTTTGAGAAAGGGTCTTGCTAAGTTTCTCAGGACCTGACTAAGTAACTGAGGCAAACTTTGAGTTTACAAATCCTTCTGACCCAGCCTCCCAAGCCTCTGGGATTGTAAACATGTACCACAACATTGGGCTAGAACCTATTCTTTTTAAAAAATCAGTTGCTGCTCAACCTTTATTTTATACATTAATTTATATGTAGTTCTGAGAATTGAACCCAGTGCCTCACACATGGAAGGCACGTGGTCTACCACTGAGCCACAACCTAACCACAGGACATATTCATAATGAGTATTTGACTACAAGACATACCTCTTTTTTAAAAAATGTTATTAATCAAAGGAAATAAACCTACTCTTTTGAGAAGTGGCTACTATTTTAGACTGAATATTTTCTGAAATATTTTAATATTATTTATTAAAGCTTAGTTTGTAACCTGGTGAAATGCTTATAAAATCTAATTGTTTTCAAGTAGTATATATTGTTTCCTTTAATAACATTCCCTTTTACAATAGTAACTTTCACAGGTAGTAAAGAAGAAAAAATAGAAACTGTTGAATATCTTCTTCATTAGACTTACTTGATAAAATACTTGAGGGCATCATAATAGACATTGAAGAAATTGCAGGTAGCAAGGACTACCACAATCTGATATTGCATATTCCCAAGCTTTCATTAATAACTTTGACAGAAATTCTGCATATTTTTGATAAATGCCTGATAATTGCTTCCATCATATTCTTATGTAGTTTGTTTGTTGCTGTTAGCATAAAATTATTTTAACTAAAGAGAAATGTAGAATTTTTTCTAACGTACCTGTAAGAATAGAGAATTCGGAGCCCATAAGATTTTTAAATATTTAATTTTCAAAAAAATTTCAAAAATTAATTCATATCATTTCCCCTAATATCTAAATATAAAATTAATGTATGAAGCAGCAATTCTGTTTCTAGGGTTATACTCAAAAACTTTTAAACAGTTTTACAAAGTTAATATTATTTGCCATTTATAACTAAATATCTTATTTTTGGTACCAGGGATTGAACCCAGGGGCACTTAGACACTGACACACATCCTCAGTCTTTTTTATATTTTATTTTAAGGGAAGGTCTTGCTGAGTTACTTAGAGATTGATTAGGTTGCTGTGGTTGGCTTTGAACTTGTGATCCTTCTGCCTCCCCCTCTTGAATCACTGGGATTATAGGGTTGGACCACTGCACCTCACCTAAATAACTTTGAAATATTATGTTTTAGGAATGTTTCTGCTTGGTAATAGACCCATGATTATTTAAAGATTCTTTATATTAAAATATTAAATTTGGGACAATAATTTCATAGTCTCTGTATAAATGATACTTAAGTACTTTTGTTTAATTCACTAATTGACACAGCTTTCTGGATGTCTCTCGATAGGAATATAAGTTCATTTAGGCAAGGATTATATCTTTTATATTCTATAGGATGCTTAATCATAAAGTACATGCTAGGTAGTGAATTCATGAAGGAATGGATGTAAACAATCTTGAGACAGTTAAAGTTAGCAAGTGAATAAAATCATTATATTAATTTTATGATGATCTAAATTTTATTATATGAGAGAGTGATAGATATTAGCTAAATTAAAATATTTTTAATATTTTTATAAGTATTTTTATAGAAATTATTTTAACTCTACTGGTTTGCATGAATAGTCCTAGACATAAGTTTATATGTAGTGAAGTCTGTTACAACTTTAGTTTTATGCTTTGCTTTCTCAATCATTTTCATGTGATCCTGAATCTTGGGCAGGTGATGGAATAATTTTCAAATACTGTGAACTACAGAGCCTGTGGTGAAGACTGGCAGGCCTCCACCAGCTCACAGCACTCATTCCTTCCTCCACCAGTACACAGGGTCTTTCAAGAAACGCCCATTGCAGAGACCCCACAGTTTTACTGAAGGAAGCATTCGTTCCATCAGTGCAATGCCCAGAAATGGAAACAGATTTAGTAATTTGATTATTTGTATATTTTATCTAACTTTCTTATTGTAGAACATGCATGTTTTTAGGTTTTAGTTTGTCAGTCTTTATTATCTACTTTCACTTTGCCAGTTAAAAAAAAAACAAGTTAAGAGTAGAAAGAACATCAGAAAAATGGAACATTTCAGAAAGGATATTTTTGATAGTACAGAGAAGTAATATTTGAATACCTGCCCATCAGAAAGGAACCAAATCCCATAAGAGAGACATGCAGAATTTCAAAATGATTGGCAGCTTAGGGTGGTGCTTAATTTAGGATCATACGTCATTAATGCTTGAAATAATCACTATAGACTCATACAGTAATTAGATTATCACCTCAGTTGTTACTCTTTTATTATTATGTCCTTTTAAATATCCAGGAAAACACATAGCTTAAAGTTTCTATTTATTTTATGCCTACTTCCCTGATCATTTTTGGTGTTGTCTATTTTTTAAATTTTCAAAATACTTTTTAGTTACAGATGGGCACATTCCCTTTATTTTTTTTTTTAATTGTTTATTTTTATGTGGTAAGGAATGAACCCAAGTGCCTCACATGTGCTGGGAACACACTTTACTACTGAGTCACAACCATAACCCTGGTGATTTCTTTTTTAAAATTCATGTTTGATTTGACTTTTGCAACATGTTATGTTTTTAAATATAACAATTCAAAATTTCTTAAGTACCAGGATTGAACTCAGGGTCAATCGACCACTGAGTCACAATCCCAGTCCTATTTTATACTTTATTTAGAGACAGGCTCCCACAGAGTTGCTTAGTGCCTCACTTTTGGTGAGACTGGCTTTGAACTCATCATCCTCCTGCCTCAGCATTACAGTTGTGTGTCTCCATACCCGACTAAACAGAGCAATTTTGTTCTTTCATTACATAATTATATTTACTGAAGTTTCTGAGCATTTTTGTACTGCTTGCATTCTTTCTTGCCATGACAGATTATTTCCTGATTTTTACATGAAATTTTGGAATATGAACTAATGCAGTTTTTATCTGTGGGTAAAGTGTATAGCCTTTACCTGTTTAGGTGTAACCCTACAGAATGGTGTGCTGCAGTCAGCTCACACTGAGAGATGATTTTCAAATTTTTAGCAACTTTGCCTGCTAAACATGGCCATTATTAGTATTTAATCATATGAACTTATAATTAAGGTAAATTCAGAAACAAAATAATGAATATGCAAGAGTAATTATTTCTGATTATTCTGTTGATTTTTACTATAGTTATTTATGCAGTAAGAGTTACTTCTGTGGTATAATTATTGCAAAGTACCACATAATGGTGTGCTACTGCATGTTCTTCCAATTGTTACACATTCAGTTTCATGTTGGTAGTGTGAAGTGTGCATATGAGGACTGTTGCCTAAGGAAATCAGAAAACACTACAGGTCAGGGCTTGGCTGACTGTTGATTGTCTAATCCAGGGGCTTCTTAGTACATTTTTAGGTTGTGTGGACTATAGTCTCTGTTGCA
This sequence comes from Sciurus vulgaris, assembly GCF_902686455.1. NCBI lineage: Eukaryota > Metazoa > Chordata > Mammalia > Rodentia > Sciuridae > Sciurus > Sciurus vulgaris. The sequence continues at coordinate 18,831 of NW_027632633.1, forward strand.
TATTGTTTTATTTGATTAGTAACATTTAAAATGCAAAAACAAAATTAAAAAAAACAAGTTTAGTTCAGAAACTACACAAAAGCATCTATTGTTGTACTGGAATTTTGGTCTAGATTTAAGAAAGCAATGTTGAAAGTGTTAGGAAATGAGATTAAATTTAAATTTACTGGATCTATAGCTATTATGTAGTGAATGACACAAAAATTGAGCAAGTGAGTGTTCTTCTGGTTCTCAAAACTACCAATGAGCATTTGTGTTTGAATCATCCTTGTTTGTTAATAACATAATTACTTCTTTGTGTCAGGCAGTAGTCAAGTTTTAATCATAGTCTGAGACTAACAAACTTACCTCATATTTCTTTTGCAAGAGAGTTGTGTTTCTGTGAGGGCTCAGTTGCAGTTTAGACACCCAAGGCTTCACCTTTTATCTCACTGTGCATCAAAACCCAAGCACTTTCCCACCAGTATCAGCAACCCCTACGAAGAAAATGACCATCTGTCTATGCTTAAGAGCTCTTGACTTTCAGTTCTCTCTTTGTTAAATTTGCTTCCTGGGTATTGCTTATACATTCTTGCCAAACACCTTTACATATTTAAGCATTATATTTTGATCTACATTTCATTGAGGTAGGAACATTTTCAAATGTTTCTAGAAATATAAGGCATGTTTTAATTCTCTAACATTTCATTTTTTAAGTGTGACAGAAAAAAATTGTAACTGTAGATGTATCTGATATCAAATTTTAAGAGATTAGGAATCAATCACCAATACAATGATTTTTGCTGCAAAGTAAATTTTTTGTCTAGATGTCAACATAAAATTTCACCAGAACCTCTTTATATTAGAAGTGTATTCCATTATCATTTGCAACTGCTTATGAATAGGAATTGAACTTTTTTTAGTATTAAATTACCAAGACAAAAATACAGAAATAAGGTAAATTTTAATATTGATTTGGTAAGAAACCCTTGAGTTCAATTTTTAAAGTACTATTTTTAAATAACTATTATTCTTTAAAATTTTAAATGTATAGTTCCAGGCTGTAATTTTTATTCAACTCTGGATAATGACTTGAATGAAATTTCTTTCATAATGTTTCACAATCCAAAAGTGTAAAAGAATTTTTTAGTACTTCCTATTTGAAGACATTTGAGTTAGTGTTTTGATCTCTTAACTGCACATATATGACTCTAAAAGAATGTTATTCTCTGATTTTTGTATGTTGGTTTTCTATATTTTACCTGCAATGATAATTACACAGTAGGATAAAATATTCAGTAAGTTAAACATTGTCTCATTTTCCAATACAGATATTGTTCACAAATATCTAAAAATGGGATCAGATGTTGAGAGTGACCAAGCTTCTGGGAAATCATTTGATGAATTCCAGTCACCTACAGGTGTTTGTCTCAGAAATCATAAACATAGATGGATCTCAATAGAGGTTACACTTTAAAAAATATATATACATATATATATATACATTTATATGTGTGTTTTTGTATATAAATATACATACACATATGTGTGTATATATATATATATATCAAGCAAATAAAGCAATTTGAAAATTTTCATGAAGAGAGCTTTTATAATTATATCAGTGAGTTGTATTCCTAATATTTCCTTTTTACTAATTATTATTGCAATGCAAGTACACATTCATCATAGTACTCTATATTCTACAAAATACAGAATATTCATTTTTAGTTCCCTGTTGAGGAAAAGTGATATAAGCCAATCTTAAAAAGTGATTTTTTTAAATTCCAGAAATCTAGACTGACATCATTCTAGAGGGCCTTAGCACAGTCCTCTTTTCAGAAAATGTAATTTCAGTTATATCTTTAAGATTCATTTGGATAATTCATATTCAGATTTTAAGAGAGAAAAATAAAATAGACACCACCATTTTTTCCCTTGCTTTATAAGTATCAGTATCATTTCCTTTTTGGTTCATGCACCTGGAAATCCCTGCTGTATGTAGTAAATTATTTCTCCATATAAGTTATGCAACATATTTCCTTTTTTTATCAATGGGATATTATAACTTTGAAGAAATTATGACTTATCATTTCAGTATGTGCTGTATATTCATATTTTTCTACAAAAAAATGAAATCTCTAAAAATAGAAGTTTCTTTCTTGTAACTGTAGAGACAATGAAGATTAGAGTGTCCTTCTGGTTGATTATATTTTTATTGTTAAAAGATTGTTTCTGAGTGAGTTAAGGAAAACAATATCAGTGTTCTCTATGACAAATTAACACTTTCAACTCTTGAGATCAACTTGATATTTGTATAATTAAATAGATATATCAAAACAATAATATAATTGTCCTTAGTTTCCTTTATAATACATGTGATTTTACCACAGGTGTAAAAGATGTTGGCATTTGGGTCTATATGTAGATTGTCTAATTCTTTCATTGAATTATATATTTCCCCCCAGAGGTGACATGCTTAGATTATATATTTATTTTTAGTTTAATTCATTTTAGTATGTAGAACAATTTATTTTTTCATTCCTCCCATTGCACATATACACATGATCTATTTCCTATTCATCCTGGCCTAAATGTTGATTTCAAGTTTACAATGCTGAAAAATCAATACACATTTATAAGAACTCATATTTCACATTATGACTATTAATCTTTTTCCTGAGTGGCAATATGTAGTATGATACTATTTTGTGATGTGGTATCACAGATCCCAATTAGCCATGAAGCCACAGGACTAAATTACAGTACTCTACAGAGTTCTCTGTTGCTAAACTGTTATATTCAGTGAGTTAGTTATATTTAAGTTCATTTCCAACTTAATGATATTTTCATCTTAGAATTGGTTTATCAGGGCATAACCGGACATAACCCCATGGTAAGTTGTTGGGGGCTGTGCCATGTTGATCACATCAGCAACGAGGAGGTTAATTGACATAAGCACACTCAGGTGATTTTATCCTCCACGAACACAATGTATGTGCATGTGTTCTCGAGCACTAATTGCCTGCTCAGAGCGTCTTGCCTAATCTTTGCGTAAGAAGTGTGGCCCTGCTCTCCGCCTCCTGGAGGTGATATAAGCGTAGGCAGAGCGAGACAGAGACAACAGCAGCCATTAGCAGAAAAGCAGTAGAAGAAGACTCAAACACGAAAGCAGCTAGGAAACGCGTGATGGCAGCTAGTAGGGAAAAGCGGCACAGCAGCTAGCAGGTAGTGGCGGAAGGCAGATCGCAGAACGGAGAACTGAGACGCATCACTAAACCACCTTAGGTAGACGTACCCTTAGTTCACAGGATGCAGGACGCACCAGTGGAAAGCAGCAGAACTTAAGTGAGGCGTAGCAAGTCTCTCTTCCTCTAAGCTCTAAGCAAAGCCTGTCCTTCTCTCAAGGTCTCTCTTAAGCAAAGTCTCTTTCTCTCTGATAAGCAAAGTCTCTCTCTCTCTCCTCTCAAAGCAAGTAAACCTCATTTCCTCTATCCTCTATAAACAAACAAGCAAGAAAGCAGTGCACTGAAGAGAAAGAGAGAAGTGCCTCAGTTTCCACTCCACCACCCATAAGACCTGTGCAAGTTGTTGCTGCAAGTGGTGACAAATATCCTTGGATTTTGTACCGCAAAGAGCCAGCGACAGTAAGTTGAAGAGCATGTAATCTTATTCAAGAATATTTTTGGAAATTTTTTTGTTTATTGTTCTAGATGAGTTGTAGGCATTTCAATGTTTTGGGCAAAAATGATCTTGGTATTTGATTTGGGTTATATAAAATATTAAATCAATATGGCAATAATCACTATTGTTGCATTGTTTAGTCTAACCATTTGGAATATGGGGTATATCTGTATTTAAGCCTTTTATCTCAGTAAATATTTACACAGTTTCTTTCTTATCTCTTTTGTTTTTCATGTTTTTATTATAAAAGGATTTCTTTTTATAGAATTCACAATTCTTGATGTGATGATAGAGGCAAGTTTCTCCTTGAAGTTTGTCTCAGCTCACATTCTATAGTTAAAGGAAATAGAACAACTTTTACTTCTATTAACAGCCAAAAGAAAATGTTTAATTTTCTTTCACATGTTGTATTTAAAATAATAATATCTACTTGTTTAAGTATTTATATTGATCAAATGTTGTTGTAACTGCCTGTTCCTACCATATGGTGTAATAATTTCAGAGTAAATCCAAGATAAATTTACTAATGGAATGACTCCAAAATAACTGAGTCCAATTTGTCTTTTATCATTTCTGTAAAACTGCATCATATACCTTTGCTTACAGTAGTAAATATTTTGCTGTCAATATATTACATATAATCAATGTAGGTAACTTTTAAACTGCAGTTAACTTTAGCTAATTATTGCTACAAAATACTACTCTAAAGTACATGAATCAAAAGTCAAATGCCCTGTCTTTTTGTTTTGATTACTTTTTTTCTTTTTGTAAAATTTAAAGAAATGGTTATCCCTACCTGCAGATATCAGAATATCTGATGGATATCTGGAAAATTTGCACCTCAACAGTCTACCATTTTATCAGCCGTTGAGCTGGAGGTCTCATAGAGATATCTTAGTAAATTTTTGGTATCTTACATAATCAGATCTGATTTTTCTATTATCTGAATGTAAACCTTTTAATTTTAGCAGTTATGGGAATTGACACAAAATTTGCACAAGGTAGGCAAGCTCTGTCAATTTGCTAAGACACCAGCACTTAACTTAATATTATGTAAACCTTCTGAGTTTTATCATTTTCCATTCTTTAGGGTTTGTGGGAACACTTAACATGCATGCATATTGGAATGGGACTTAAGCTATGTTATATTTTATTTTTGGTAAATTTTATTGATATATGTTACATACACAGAATATATACCACATATATCTTCTTAGAGGTACTTTACTAGATACAATGAACATTTGTCAATATACAAGGATTATCCAGTGAAGTACCCAAACTATCACCCAACAACTCAATGAGTTCCTGCAGTGCTGACATACCTGTATGAGTAGTATGCAGTTGAATAAAATTTTTAAATCCCAGAAAGCCCCTTCTCTCACCTTTTGTTTCATTTAATACTCCTCACCTGTGGCCATGATCCCTGTCTCTTTTATACCAAGGATTAGTTTTACCTGCATGCATTTTACTATTTTGACCATATTATTTTATATTATATTTTAATACCTGGATCTTTCTTATTCTCATAAGTACACAGTCATAATTACCTTTAAAATGTTTAATACTTCTTTTCTGATTATTACTGAAACCACTGATCTTTGTGTAATTTATTATAGAAATATATTTTCAAAAATTTGCAGACATGGAAATGTATATTATATATAGTTTGTATGTATGTACATACACATATGTACTAAATGCTTTGTATCTTGATATGTATGAAATACAGTATGCATTTTTTTGTGGTTGGTTCTTTGTGTTAAGTTTGTGAGTTTTATTTATGTTGTTGCATATAGTGATATTTCATTTGTTTTGTTGCATGCTGTTTTACTATATAAGTTTTTAGTGTATTACACTTTTTCAATTCTGTTGATGGTCATTTTGCTTTTATTCAACATTTTTCTGTTATCAGACAGTGCTAAAATCATTCCTGTGAATTTTTTTTGCTTAACATATGTAACACTTCATATCTAGGAGTGGAATTATTGGATCATACTGTATATATATATATATATATATATATATATATATATATATATATATATATTCAGTCTTCCTAGAAAATATAGAAAGATTTCAAAGTAGTTGTACTAATTTATACTTCCAACATCAATTTATGATAGTTCTGATTGGTCTTTTTGCCCATTTTTAAGGCTTTTTCTTTTTTAATTTTAACTTTTCTGGTAAAATAATGGTCTCATTGTGATTTTATTTTGCATTTCATTGTCTAAGTTAAACACTTTTAAATAACTTTGTTGGTCATATAGGTATCCTCTTTTGTAGATTAATTGCCAAAGTCTGTTGTCTAGTTCCTACCAGTTTTTGTACCTTTTCCTTACTGATTGATAGGGAGTCTTTACATTCCACATAAAGAAACTTTGTTAGCTTTATGTTTTGCAAACATCTTCTAGAATGTAGTAATTGTCCTAGCACTTGTTATTGAAAGCACAGCATTTCCTGGTGCACTATGATCTTTGACATCATTGCATATTATGTCTTTTGGATGACTAGAGTACTCTACTAGAGATACATATGAAGTGTTGTAATAAATAAAATGGGCAAAAAGTAAGTGGTATGCAAATCATAAGTCTTCAGAGAAGGAAGCACTTGAGATGGTCCTTGAAAGATGGGTAAGAATTTGTCAATTTGAAAATGAGTCCATGAATGAAGGGCATTCTAAGCAGAGGAAATTTTATGCAATAAACTCAGAGATAGGAATGTGTATGTTATGTTAGGAAAATTGTAACAGATAAGAAGGGTTGATATGTAATAATTTATTTAAAAAAAAAAGGATTTGAAGGGATAGAATGAACCAGAATATAAAAAGCATGAGCTATCCATTCAAGGAGTCTGAATCTCCTACATAATAAAAAGTGTTTATTTAAAGAAGGACTGACATGATCACATGTTTTTTTCAAATAATAGCTTCAGGAACAGTAGAGACAATGAGCTATAGGGAGAGAGAGACAAGAGAAATGTAGATGAATTAGAAATTTATTCCAAATTAGGTATGGGGTGAACACCATATGGAAAAAGAAAGTAGAGCATAGACCCTAGAGGTAAAGCTGAGAGAAGATAGACAGGACATGGTACCCAGCTAAACTTTATGTCTCAGGGAGGAACAATTGATGATGACTTCTGCTGTTCTTATGGCTATTTATCTCCTTTCCATATATTATATCATGGGATATTTTATTCACAAAAGTTGTTTTAATTAGATATTCTAAAGTGAATAATTATTTTATTCTGTATACACTCTGAGCACATTGACAATGTGTATCCAACTCGATTTTGGTACATGTGCCTGATCATCATATTTTGGAAATTACTGCTTAAAATATTTTAAAATATATTTTGTCACTTGATTTTCTGGCCAAAAGTTTTCTTGGCTATCAATTTTCATAAAAGATTTGTACTTAGATGAATTCTGAATTATGTTTGTCCTGATTAGGAGGAAAAGAATGATTTAATACCATGTGATAGCTTTTTGGGGAAATTATCAAACCCAGGGTCTCCAGCATACTAAGTAAGTGCTTTACGAATGAGCTCTATTTCGAACCCTCACAATGCAGTTCTCAAAGCTGTCATTTAAAAAGAGTTGTCTCTTGCAGTCTACATGTAACCCTATTATGAATTCTTAATGATTAGGTTTTTTATTATTGTCTGTTCCTATCCATTCCCCATGCTTTTTGATATTGAAATGGCTTATAAATTTCAGAATAATCATGCCAGCTATATTTTGGTTTCTATCCATCCTTTCTTTTCTTATCATTTACATTACTAAGCAGATCTTTTTCTTTTAAGTTTTTAAGAAAGAATTTATTACTCAATTTTTTTAATTAAAAATCATAAATCAAATAGGGCAATGTTGTTTGAATCATTCTGTTATTTTTTTCCTTCCCCCAACACCTCCCACCACCCTTTTCCATCTATACAGTCCTTCCTTCCTCCATTCTTACCACCATCGTTATCCCTAACTCTAAACCTAACCCTAACCCTAATGCTAACCCCTCCTACTCCCCATTATATGTCCTCATCTGCTAATCAGCAAGATCATTCTTCTTTTACTTTTTTAAGATTGGCTTATCTCAAGTGACATGATATTCCCCAATTTTATCCATTTGCCTGCAAATGCCATAATTTTATCATTCTTCATGGAAGAGTAATATTCCATTGTATATATATGCCACAGTTTCTTTATCCATTCACCAACTGAAGGGCATCTAGGGTGGTTCCACAATCTGGCTATGGTGAATTGAGCAGCTATGAATATTGATGTGCTGTATCTCCGTACTACGCTGATTTTAAGTCCTTTGGGTATATAGGCCAAGGAGTGGGATAGCTGGATCAAATGGTGGATCCATTCCCAGCTTTCTGAGGAGTCTCCATACTGCTTTGCACAGTGGCTGCACTAATTTGCAAACCCACCAGCAATGTATGAGTGTACCTTTTTCCCCACATCCTTGCCAACACCTATTGTTGTTTGAGTTCTTGATAATCACCATTCTAATTGGGTTGAGATGAAATCTTAGTGTAGTTTTGATTTGCATTTCTTTTCTTACTAGAGATGTTGAACATTTTTTTATATATCTGTTGATTGCTTGTACATCTTCTTCTATGAAGTGCCTGTTCATTTCCTTAGCCCATTTGTTGATTGGATTATTTGTATTTTTGGTGTAGAAGTTTTTGAGTTCTTTATAGATTCCGGAAATTAGCCCTCTATCTGAAGTATGAGTGGGAAAAATATTTTCCGACTCTGTAGGCTCTCTCTTCACATTACTGATAGTTTCCTTTGCTGAGAGAAAGCTTTTTAGTTTGAATCTATCCCAGTGGTTGATTCTAGCTTTTATTTCTTGTGCTATGGGAGTCCTGTTAAGGAAGTCCGATCCTAAGACAACAAGTGGAAGGTTTGGACCTACTTTTTCTTCTATAAGATGCAGGGTCTCTGGTCTGATTCCAAGGACCTTGATCCGTTTTGTGTTGAGTTTTGTGCAGGGTGAGAGATAATGGTTTAATTTCATTCCGTTGCATATATTTTTCCAGTTTTCCCAGCACCATTTGTTGAAGAGGCTATATTTTCTCCATTGCATATTTTTGGCACCTTTGTCTACTATGAGAAAATTGTATTTATCTGTTTTTTGTCCATGTCCTCATTCTCTACCACTGATCTACCTGTCTATTTTGGTACCAATACCATCCCATTTTTGTTACTGTTGCTTTGCAATAGTGTTGAAGATCTGGTATTGCGATACCCCCTGCTTCGCTCTTTCTACTGAGGATTGCTTTAGCTATTCTGGGTTTTTTATTCTTCCAGATGAATTTCCTAATTGCTTGCTCTATTTCTGTAAAGTACATCATTGGGATTTTAATTGGAATTGAATTGAATCTGTATAGCACTTTGGGTAGTATGGCCATTTTGACAATATTAATTCTGCCTATCCAAGAACATGGGAGATCTTTCCATCTTCTAAAGCTTTCTTTAATTTATGTCTTTAGTGTTCTGTAGTTCTCATTGTAGAGGTCTTTCACCTCTTTTGTGAGATTGATTCCCAAGTATTTTATTTTATTTTTGATGCTCTTGTGAATGGGGTAGTTTTCCTAATTTGCATTTCTGAATATTCATCGCTTATATATAAAAATGCATTGATTTATGAGCATTGATCTTGTAACCTGGTACTTTACTGAATTCACATATGAGTTCTCAGAGTTTTCTGGTGGAATTTCCAGGTTCTTCTAAATATATAATCACGTCATCAGCAAATAGGGATAGTTTGTGTCCTTCTTTTCCAATTCATATCCCTTTAATTTCTTTGGTTTGTGTAATTGCTCTGGCTAGAGTCTCAAGAATGATGTTGAATAGGAGTGGTGACAGGGGGCATCGCTGCTTTGTTCCAGTTTTCAAGGGGAATGCTTTCCGTTTTTCACCATTTAGAATGATATTGGCCATGGGATTAGTGTAGATGGCCTTAACAATGTTAAGGAATGATGTCACTACCCTAATTTTTTCTAATGTTTTGAGCATGAAAGGATGCTGTGTTTTATCGAATGCTTTTTCTGCATCTATTGAAATAATCATGTGATTCTTAACTTTTAGTCTATTGGTATGGTGAATGACATTTATTGATTTCCGGATGTTGAACCAACCTTTCATCCCTGGGATAAAACCCACTTGATCGGGGTGCACTATCTTTTTAATATATTTTTGTATGCGATTTGCTACAATTTTGTTGAGAATTTTTGTGTTGATGTTCATTAAGGATATTGGTCTGAAATTTTCTTTCCTCGATGTGTCTCTGTCTGGTTTAGGTATCAGTGTGATATTTGCTTCACATAATGAGTTTGGAAGGTTTCCCTCCTCTTCTATTTCATGGAATACTTTGAGGAGTATTGGAATGAGCTCTTCTTTACAGGTTTTGTATAACTCGGCTGACAACACATCAGGTCCCAGACTTTTCTTTGTTGGTAGGCTTTTGATGACCTCTTCTATTTCATTCCTTGAAATTGATTTACTTAAGTTGTGTATGTCATCTTCGTTCAGTTTAGGCAATTCATATGTCTCTAGAAACTTGTTGATTTCTTCAAGGTTTTCTGTTTTGTTGGAGTATAGATTTACAAAATAGCTTCTAACTATGTTTTGTGTTTCACTCGTGTCTGTTGTAATATTTCCTTGTTCATTCCGAATTTTAGTAATTTTAGTTTTCTCCCTATTTCTCTTTGTTAGTGTGGCTAAGGGTTTATCAATTTTGTTTATTTTTTCAAGGAACCAACTATTTATTTTGTTGATTTTTCCGAATGTTTCTTTTGTTTCAATTTCGTTGATTTCGGCTCTGTTTTTAACTATTTCCTGTCTTCTACTACTTTTGGTGTTGGTCTGCTATTCTTTTTTCTAGGTAATTGAGCTGTAGTATTAAGTGGTTTATTTCTTGTTTTCTATTTCTTTTGTTGAATGCACCCATGAAATAAATCTTCCTCTAAGTACTGCTGTTAAAGTGTCCCAGAAATTTTGATATGATGTGTCTTTGTTGTCGTTTACTTCTAAGAAATTTTTATTTCCCTCCTGATGTCTTCTGTTATCCACTCATTATATAATAGTGTATTATTTAATCTCCAGGTATTGGAGAAGTTTCTGTTTTTTTATTCTGCCATTTATTTCTAATTTCAATCCATTATGATCTGATAGAGTAAAAGGTAGTACTCTATCTTCTTGTATTTGCTAACAGTAACTTTGTGGCATAATACATGGTCTATTTTAGAGAAGGATCCATGTGCTGCTGAGAAGAAAGTGTATTCGTTCTTTGTTGGATGGTATATTCTATATAAGTCGGTTAAGTCTAAATTTTTGATTGTGTTATTGAGATCTATGGTTTCTTTATTCAATTTTTGTTTGGACGATCTATCCAGTGGTGAGAGAGGTGTGTTAAAATCACCTAGTATTATTGTGTTGTGGTCTATTTGATTTCTGGAATTGAGAAGGATTTGTTTGACGTACATGGATGAGCCAATGATCGGGGCATAGATATTTATGATTGTAGATTTATGCTACCCTTAAGCAGTATGTAAATTTCTTCTTCATCACCTCTGACTAGTTTTGGCTTGAAGTCCCAATTATCTGAAATGAGGATGGATACTCCAGCTTTTTTGCTGTGTCCGTGTGCATGGTATGTTTTTTCCCACCCTTTCACCTTCAGTCAATGGGTATCTCTTTCTATGAGATGAGTCTCTTGCAGGCAGCATATTGTTGGATTTTTCTTTTTTATCCAATATGCCAGTCTATGTCTTTTGATTGATGACTTCAGGCCACTGACATTCATGTTTATTATTGTGATATGATTTGTATTTCCAGTCATTTGACTCCTTTTTGTTTTTTGACATGATTTGGTTTCTCCTTTATTTGGATATTCCTTAGGCTAGTTCCTCCCATTGCTGATTTGCATCATTGGTTTTCATTTCGTCCTCATGGAATATTTTGCTGAGAATGTTCTGTAATGCCGGCTTTCTTTTTGTAAACTCCTTTAGCTTTTGTTTATCATGGAAGGATCTTATTTTATCATCAACTCTCAAAGTAAGTTTTGCTGGGTATAAGATTCTTGGTTGGCATCCATTTTCTTTCAGACCTTGAAAAATGTTGTTCCAGGCCCTTCTAGCTTTTAGGGTTTGAATTGAAAAATCTGCTGCTATTCTTATTGGTTTCCCCCTGAATGTAATTTGATTCCTTTCTCTCATGGCCTTTGAAATTCTGTCTTTATTTTGTATGTAAGGTATTTTCATAACACTGTGCCTTGTGTGGGTCTGTTGTAATTTTGTATATTTGGAGTCCTATAAGCCTCTTGTACTTGGTTTTCCATTTCATTCTTCAGATTTGAGAAATTATCTGATATTATTTAATTGAATAGATTGTTCATTCCTTTGGTTTGTTTCTCTACGCCTTCCTCAATCCCAATTATTCTTAAATTTGGCCTTTTCATGATATCCCATAATTCTTGTAGATTCTTTTCATGATTTCTTACCATCTTGTCTGTTTGGTCAACTTTGTTTTCAAGATTAAATATTTTTTCTTCAATGCCTGATGTTCTGTCTTCCAGGTGTTCTATCCTATTGGTTATGCTTTCTATGGAGTTTTTCACTTGGTTTATTGTTTCCTTCGTTTCAAGGATTTCTGTTTTTTTCTTTTTTTCAGGATCTCTAACTCTTTATAGAAATGATCTCTTGCTTCCCATAGTTGCTCTTTTAACTGTTGATTGGTGCAATCATTTAATGCCTGCATTTTCTCTTTCATCTCCTCTTTCAATGCCTTCGTTTGCTCTTTCATCTCCTCGTTTGCTTCCCTGATTGTTTTATTTATGTGCATTCTGAACTCCTTTTCTGACATTTCTTCTGCTGTTCTCTCATTGGGTTTTATTGATATATTATCTAGGGTTTTGGGGATATTTTCTTCCCTTGTTTTCTCATATTGGTCAGATATCAGTGGGACTCTGTGATGTTGCAGATTTCCTCTATTGGCTTATGCAGAAAACCACTGTTGTTTGCCAACGGGCTACTTCAAGGGGCTCGTGCCACTCTTACGAAAGACTGTGGCTTCTTTGCCTGGGAGCTCCAAGCGGCTCCGCATACGAAAAGCTGTTTCTCACGCTTTCGGCCTGACCTGCAGGACAGAAGACACATATTCTTTAGAAGTTCATGAAGCAGCTTCCTTTTTATTCAAATAGCACCCTCAATATATAAGCAGTCTCATGCATAAGCAATTGTAACCAGATATGTCCATCCAATCCTTTTAAAGGTCAAGCAGTCTGTTGCTCGAGCATACATAGAAAGTATATCTGTCCACATGCTAGGCAGCTGAACTGACTAGCACACAGCCAATTGTAAATGCATTCTGCCCTTCTCCATGCATATTCAGAATGCCGTTTGCTCTCTGCCAGTCACCAACTTTGGATGCATGTGGCATAAAACTGGGCCCTGGGTTCTGCCCACCACAACTCGCTCTTTCTGTTTATAAAATGGACTGTGCCTGTCTTAGGTTGTCCACAGCAGAGCAACATCCTTACCCGTCATTGGACAATGAGGCTCTAGCCCTCATTTCCTGTCTTAGGTTGGAATGAGCTCCCCATGAATCTTGCCCGTCATTGGCTACCTGTCCAGCATAATAAATCAGACTTGGAGGGAAGGGCCAACATCAATTGCGATGAGAGCTTGGCAAATAATGGCTGTTTTTCTGCATGGATGTATATGCATTTTGTATATGCACAGGACAGATACAACACACAAGAGACCTCCCCTGAACAAAACTTAAATCATTTTTTTTTCTCCCTAGAACAGCAGACTGCAGAAATGTGGGCAAATGTTGTAAAAATAGGAGGATATAGAATAGAGGATTTGGTAAGGGATACGGGATAGGGCCACATCTACTATCCTCCATAGTTCATATGGGTCTCCTCCATTAATTTGGTGAGAATTCACCAGCACCATCAGCGGGAGAAGACTCCTCATCTTCTTCATGTTTTTGGATCTCTGTTGAGGCCTTGACCAATCTCTCCCACACCCAAATCGGCAATTGTACGTCCTATGGGAAAACACTAACAGACCCTCAAGTCCAGATTAATACCAGATCTGGGCCTTTCCATTGTTCTGATCAGCAGAAAATCGGCCCTCAGAATCAAGATTTTAAAAATTTAAAATGAACAAGAAAACAGACAATTTGTCTTTTGGGGATCTGCGTGAGGCCCCTATTCTCCCTTTTTGTTTATAAAGCATGTTTTTAAGCGTTAAATGGGCACGCTCAACAATGTTTTGTCCAGTAGGATTATAGGGAATTCCTGTGACATGTTGAATATCAATGGTGGAACAAAATTGTTTAAAGGCCTGGGACATATATCCAGGACCATTATCTGTTTTAATTTGTTTGGGAACTCCTAGGATGGAGAAAGAGTGTAAACAGTGTGTTATTACATCTTTGTTTTTTTTCTCCAGTATGAGCAGAGGCCATAATAAATCCAGAAAAGTTATCAATAGACACATGAATGAATTGTAGTTTTCCAAATTCTGAATAATGAGTTACATCCATTTGCCAAATATGATTGGGCTGAAGCCCTTTTGGATTTATTTCTAATGAGGGGTTAGGAATAAATGCAACACATTTAGCACAAGACTTGACTATGTCCCGAGACGTTGCCTTAGTAATTTTATAGCGTGTGCATAGAGTGGAAGCATTTACGTGAAATTTGGAATGAAAAGTTTTTGCATTTTCAAGCATGTTAAAGATGTGTGAGTCTCTGGTGACCATGCCTGTTAAATCATTGTGTAAACTTAAAGGACCTGGAAGGCCAGTATGAGCCCAAACATGCCCAATTAAAACAGGATTTTTTCTGTCTCAAATAAGTTTTTGTAAACTTTGCAAATATTTAGCAATAGTGGAGGTGAGAAAAATCATACCAGTTAATTCTAAATTTTGAACAACATTAACAACGTATTTGCTATCAGAGAATAGGTTAAAAGGCTCATGGTGGGTTTTGAATACTTCTATAGCTACTAATAGTTCCATTTTTTGTACAGATAGAGTATTAAACAACAATGTTTCTGTAACATTATCTATAATAATAGCAACCGTACCATTTTTTGATCCATCAGTAAATATAAGGGTAGCTCCTGTGATAGGTTCTTTTTGGGTGACTTTAGAAAATATTATATGCTGTTGACTCCAAAATTGGAGAAGAGGATCAGATGGCAAATGATTGTCAAACACAGCAGAAGTACTAGTAAAGTCTACCGCCCATGAATTTGAATTATTAATAAGATATTGTATCTGATCAGTAGTATATGGAGTAGTGATTGTTGAGGGATGTGATCCAATGGTGGAAAGGGATACTTTTAATGCCTTAAGGATTAATTCTGCCACAGATTCAGTAAACAAGGATAAGACCTTGCTAGGGGCATAATTCATGTGAACCCATAGAATAGGACCCTTTTGCCAAAACACTCCTGTGGGTAACTTATTTGTGGTCAAGACAATGAATGATGAAGGCTTAGTTAGGTCAATACCATCAAGATGAGCCTTTTCCATAACTGTTTCAACAAGCTTGAGAGCTGTTCAAGCCTTAGGGGTAAGCACTAGCTTAGAAAGAGAGTCAGAATCACCTTTAAGAATATCAAACATGGGGCCCAAACTTGAGGTGGGTAAATGAAGGTAATGTCTAATCCAATTAATATCACCCAAAAGCTTTTGAAAATCATTTAAAGTTCTAAGTCCGTCCACCTGAATGGTAATTTTTGCAGGTTTAACCATAGTTTGATTTATGATAGATCCCAGGAAGTTTTTGGTGTCTGTAATTTGTACTTTATTAATGGCAATATGTAAGCCCCATCTTTCCAGTGACTTTAGTAAGGAATTTTAACATTGTTCTAAGACAGGTTTTTCCTTATGAGCTAACAAATTATCATCCATATAATGATATATTAAAGTTGAGGTTTAATTTGTTGATACACACCAGGGTGGAAATTAATCTGATTACCTTGCCCTTCATATGGTCCTTGGCCTGTCAGCATGTTTAGAATCCATTGAGGATTGCCCACATCTGCATTATATCGGGCAGTATCAGAACATAACTCCTGGGTTTCAAGATGGCGGCCTAGAGGGTGGCTGCATTTCATGTTGCTCCAGGACTCAGGATTCAAAAGAGGAGATATTGAGACGCTTGGGACCAACTCAAAGCAGCCGGGTGACTCTCACCCCCTGGGGAGGCATCCCGAATGGGATGGTGGTCCCAGAACGTAGGAAACTTTGTGAAGTAGAACTGCCAGCGAGACGCCCCTCCCCCCGCTGGAGCAGTGAACTCGGGCAGCTGGGAGCGCCGTAAAGGAGGCCGCTCGGCACAGCGCTGGGACTCGGAGCAACCACTGGGGCTCTGGCGGCTGCCCAGGGGAGGAGTGGCGAGGAGAGCTGTATGGACTCAGGACACCGGGGCCTGCCCTGAGGAGGAGGAGGAGGAGCGTGGCCACTTGGATTCGGAGTGACTGCACCAGAGCTACAGGCGGTTGCCAGAGGAGAAGCCACGCAGTGAGCTGTTTGGACTCAGAACGACGCTTCTGAACCCCGGGGCCTGCCCTGAGGATGAGGAGGAGGAAGAGGAGTGCGGCCGCTTGGATTCGGGTGACTACACCAGAGCTACAGGCGGTTGTCAGAGAAGGGGCTGCGTGGCGAGCTGTTTGGACTCTGACCACTTCTGAACCCCGGGGCCTGCCTGGAGGAGTAGGACGAGGAGGAGGAGAAGCGCAGCGGGCCGTTTGGACTCAGAGTGACTGCATTAGCGCTCCAGGCGGCTGCTCAGAGGAGAAGGCGAGTGGTGAGTTGTTTGGTCTTAAAGTGACAGCTCCTGAACACAGGGGCCTGCCTGGAGAAGTGTGGTGGGACGCTTGGTCTTGAGTGGCCACACCAGAGCTCCGGGCGGTTGCCCAGAGGACCCGTGCAGCGGGTCACGTGGATTCAGAGCCACTCAGAGGGACTGCTCCTGAACACCCGGGGGGTTATCTGGAGAAGGAGGAGGAGCGGGGAGGGTCACTTCGACTCAGAGTGATTGATTGCCCCGGGCTACGGGTGGTTGGTGAGAGGAGGAGGCACGAAGTGAGTTTCTTGGACTCCTAGTGACCGCACCGAAATACTGGGCGGCTGTCTGGAGGAAGAGGCCTGTGGCGGGTCTCTGGGACTCAGAGTGATTGTTTGGGGCCACAGGTGGCTGCTCAGAGGAGGGGCCACACAGCCAGGCAATTAGGTGCAGAGCAGGGTCCCAGGATCTAGGAGGCTTCTGGGTGGAAGAGCCGCACAGAGACAGGCTTAGGGCGGAGCGAAGGTTCCAGGCCTGTGGGCAAATTCTCTGAGGAGGGGCAGCCTAAGGAGATTCATCTGCGAAGGGTGAGGCTCCCAGGCCCAGGAGGTAGGGCCGGGCCCCTGGGAACTTTGCAGAGGAAGGCAGCCCAGCCCACGTGGTAGCTGTAAATTGAGGGGAACCTCTAGGAGGGAACTGACCAGCGAGACCTCCCCACCGGGTGAGTCTTCCCTGCTGGGGGAGGTTTCCCCACAAGGACGGTAAAACCAGAGACTCAGGCCCAAACAGGCCTTGCCTCAGCCCGCAGCCTAGGTCCCCTTTGGATGACCATTGGTTAACAAGTGGAGGCACCTCTGCCCACTAGCAGGGATTATACCCCACCTGAAGGCCACCACTCCTAGAGAGGCAGCTTCCTTGTGGAGCACCGCATTTTCAACTTCCTCCATGACTTCAGCCTACTGAAGGCTAAGGGGGGATATATATAGAAATCTTCAGGGACATTGTAAGTAAATAGAGGAAATCTGCAATATCTCAGCGGTCCACTGATACCTGAACAATATGAGAAAACAAGGAAAGAAAATGCTGCAAACAAATCTAGATGTTACATCAATAAAACCCAATGACAACATGGCAGAAGAAATGACAGAAAAGGAGTTCAGAATGTACATAATTAAAATGATCAGAGAAGCAAACGATGAGATGAAAGAGCAAATGCAAGCATTGAATGATTGTACCAATCGACAGTTAAAAGAGCAAATACAGGAAGCAAAAGATCATTTCAATAAAGAGTTAGAGATATTGAAAAAAAACCAAACAGAAATCCTTGACATGAAGGAAACAATAAACCAAATTAAGAACTCCATAGAAAGCATATCCAATAGGATAGAACACCTGGAAGACAGAACCTCAGACATTGAAGACAAAATATTTAACCTTGAAAACAAAGTTGAACAAACAGAGAAGATGGTAAGAAATCATGAACAGAATCTACAAGAACTATGGGATATCATGAAAAGGCCAAATTTAAGAATTATTGGGATTGAGGAAGGTCTAGGGAAACAAGCCAAAGGAATGAACAATTTATTCAATGAAATAATATCAGAAAATTTCCCAAATCTGAAAAATGAAATGGAAAATCAAGTTCAAGAGGCTTATAGGACTCCAAATACACAAAATTACAACAGACCGACACCAAGGCACATTATAATGAAAATACCTAACATACAAAATAAAGACAGAATTTTAAAGGCTGTGAGAGAAAAGAACCAAATTACATTCAGGGGGAAACCAATACACATATCAGCAGATTTTTCAATCCAGACCCTAAAAGCTAGAAGGGCCTGGAACAACATTTTTCAAGCCCTGAAAGAAAATGGATGCCAACCAAGAATCTTATACCCAGCAAAACTTACCTTCAAATTTGACGATGAAATAAAATCCTTCCATGATAAACAAAAGCTAAAAGAATTTACAAAAAGAAAGCCAGCATTACAGAACATTCTCAACAAAATATTCCATGAGGAAGAGATGAAAAACAAAGAAGCAAATCAGCAAAGGGAGGAATTATCCTAAAGGAATTGTCAAATAAAGGAGGAAACAAGTTGTGTCAAACAAATAAATAAACAAAATTTTAAAAATGAACCAAATGACCGGGAAACCAAATCATTTCTCTATAATAACCCTGAATGTTAATGGCCTGAATTCATCAATCAAAAGACATAGACTGGCAGACTGGATTAAAAAGAAAGATCCAACAATATGTTGCCTGCAAGAGACTCACCTCATAGAAAAAGATACCCATAGACTAAAGGTGAAAGGATGGGGGAAAACATACCATGCACATGGACTCAGCAAAAAAGCTGGAGTATCCATCCTCATTTCAGATAATGTGGACTTCAAGCCAAAGTTAGTCAGAAGGGATAAAGAAGGTCATTTCATACTGCTTAAGGGAAGCATAAATCAGCAAGATATAACAATCATAAACATCTATGCCCCAAACAGTGGTTCATCCATGTATGTCAAACAAATCCTTCTCAATTTCAGAAACCAAATAGACCACAACACAATAATACTAGGTGATTTTAACACGCCTCTCTCACCACTGGACAGATCTTCCAGACAAAAATTGAACAAAGAAACAATAGATCTCAATAACACAATCAATAAGTTAGACTTAACGGACATTTATAGAATATACCATCCAACCAAGAGTGAATACACTTTCTTCTCAGCAGCACATGGATCCTTCTCTAAAATAGACCATATATTATGCCACAAAGCTAATGTTAGCAAATACAAGAAGATAGAGACACTACCTTGTATTCTATCAGATCATAATGGATTGAAGTTAGAAATAAATGAAAGAGTAAAACACAGAAACTATTCCAACATCTGGAGATTAAACAATATGCTATTATATGATGAATGGATAACAGAAGATATTAGGAAGGAAATTAAAAAATTCTTAGAGGTAAATGAGAACAAAGAAACATCATATCAATCTCTGGGACACTATGAAAGCAGTACTTAGAGGGAAATTTATTTCATGGAGCGCATTTAATAAAAGAAGTAAAACTCAACAAATAAACAACCTAACACTACAGCTCAAAGCCCTAGAAAAAGAAAAACAGAACAGCACCAAAAGTAGTAGAAGACAGGAAATAGTTAAACTCAGAGCTGAAATCAATGAAATTGAAACAAAAGAAACAATACACAAAATTGACAAAATAAATAGTTGGTTCTTCGAAAAAATAAACAAAATTGATAAACCTTTAGCCACACTAACAAAGAGAAGACGAGAGAAAACCCAAATCACTAAAATTCGGAATGAACAAGGAAATATCACAACAGACAGGATTGAAATACAAAACATAATTAGAAGCTATTTTGAAAATCTATACTCCAACAAAATAGAAAATTTCGAAGACATCAACAGGTTTCTAGAGACATATGAATTGCCTAAACTGAATGAGGAGGACATAAACAATTTAAATAGACCAATTTCAAGTACTGAAATAGAAGAAGTCATCAAAAGCCTACCAACAAAGAAAAGTCCGGGACCAGATGGGTTCTCAGTCGAGTTCTACAAAACTTTAAAGAAGAGCTCATTCCAATACTTCTCAAAGTATTCCATAAAATAGAAGAGGAGGGAATCCTCCCAAACTCATTCTATGAAGCCAATATCACACTGATACCTAAACCAGACAGAGACTCATCAAGGAAAGAAAATTTCAGACCAATATCCTTAATGAACATCGACGCAAAAATTCTCAACAAAATTTTAGCAAATCGCATACAGAAACATATTAAAAAGATAGTGCACCATGATCAAGTGGGTTTCATCCCAGGGATGCAAGGTTGGTTCAACATCAGGAAATCAATAAACGTAATTCACCATATTAATAGACTTAAAGTCAAGAATCACATGATTATTTCAATAGATGCAGAAAAAGCATTTGATAAAATACAGCACCCCTTCATGCTCAAAACACTAGAAAAAGTAGGGATAGTGGGAACATTCCTTAACATTGTAAAGGCCATTTATGCTAAGCCCATGGCTAATATCATTCTAAATGGTGAAAAACTGAAAGCATTCCCCCTAAAAACTGGAACAAGACAGGGATGCCCTCTTTCACCACTTCTATTCAACATCGTTCTTGAGACTCTGGCCAGAGCAATTAGACAAACCAAAGAAATTAAAGGGATACGAATTGGAAAAGAAGAACTCAAACTATCCCTGTTCGCTGATGACATGATTATATATTTAGAGGAACCTGGAAATTCCACCAGAAAACTCTTAGAACCCATAAGTGATTTCAGTAAAGTAGCAGGTTACAAGATCAATGCCCATAAATCCAATGCATTTTTATACATAAGTGATGAATCTTCAGAAAGAGAAATTAGGAAAACTACCCCATTCACAATAGCCTTGAAAAAAATAAAATACTTGGGAATCAATCTCACAAAAGAGGTAAAAGACCTCTACAATGAGAACTATACAACACTAAAGAAAGAAATTAAAGAACACCTTAGAAGATGGAAAGATCTTCCATGTTCTTGGATAGGAAGAATTAATATTGTCAAAATGGCCATACTACCTAAAGTGCTATACAAATTCAATGCAATTCCAATTAAAATCCCAATTGTGTACCTTACAGAAATAGAGCAAGCAATTATGAAATTCATCTGGAAGAATAAGAAACCCAGAATAGCTAAAGCAATCCTTAGCAGGAAGAGTGAAACAGGGGGTATTGCAATACCAGAACTTCAACTCTACTACAAAGCAATAGTAACAAAAACGGCATGGTATTGGTACCAAAATAGAAAGGTAGATCAATGGTACAGAATAGAGGACACGGACACAAACTCAAATAAGTACAATTTTCTCATACTAGACAAATGGGCCAAAAATATGCAATGTAGAAACCATAGCCTCTTCAACAAATGGTGCTGGGAGAATTGGAAATCCATATGCAACAGAATGAAACTAAACCCATATCTCTCACCATGCACGAAACTAAACTCAAAATGGATTAAGGACCTTGGAATCAGACCAGAGACCCTGCAGATTATAGAAGAAAAAGTAGGTCCAAATCTTCACCTTGTTGTTCTAGGACCAGACTTCCTTAACAGGACTCCCATAGCACAAGAAATAAAAGCTAGAATCAACCACTGGGATAGATTCAAACTAAAAAGCTTTCTCTCAGCAAAGGAAACTATCAGCAATGCGAAGAAAGAGCCTACAGAGTTGGAGAATATCTTTGCCAATCATACTTCAGATAGAGCACTAATCTCCAGAATCTATAAAGAACTCAAAAAACTCTACTCCAAGAATTCAAATAATCCAGTCGACAAATGGGCTAAGGAAATGAATAGACACCTCACAGAAGAAGATCTACAAGCAATCAGCAAACATATGGAAAAATGTTCAACATCTCTAGTAATAAGGGAAATGCAAATCAAAACCACCCTAGATTCCATCTCACCCCAATTAGAATGGCAATTATCAAGAATACGAGCAACAACAGGTGTTGGCGAGGATGTGGGGAGAAAGGTACACTCATACACTGCTGGTGGGGCTGCAAATTAGTGCAGCCACTCTGGAAAGCAGTGTGGAGATTCCTTAGAAAACTTGGAATGGACCCTCCATTTGACCCAGCTATCCCACTCCTTGGCCTATACCCAAAGGACTTAAAATCTGCATACTACAGAGATACAGCCACATCAATGTTCATAGCTGCTCAATTCACAATAGCCAGACTGTGGAACCAACCTAGATGCCCTTCAATTGATGAGTGGATAAAGAAACTGTGGTATATATATACAATGGAATATTACTTAGCCATAAAGAATGATAAAATTATGGCATTTGCAGGCAAATGGATGAAATTGGAGAATACCATGCTAAGTGAGATAAGCCAATCTCAAAAAGCCAAAGGACGAATGATATCACTAATAAGTGGAGGATGACACATAATGCGGGGGAGGGAAGGGTTAGTGTTAGAGTTAGAGTTAGGGTTAGGGAGGGGGGCAAGTATGGAGGAAGGAAGTACTGTATAGAGGATAAAGAGGGGTGGGAGGGGTGGGGGGAAGGGAAAAAATAACAGAATGAATCAAAGAACATTACTCTATGTAAATTTATGATTACACAAATGGTATGCCTTTACGCCATGTACAAACAGAGAAACAACATGTATCCCATTTGTTTACAATAAAAAAAAATAAAAGAACATAACTCCTGGTTACCCACCTTCCATTTTAATATGGCTCTGCTTTTGTTAGGATTGGAAGCCATACCCAATCCCCTTAATGTTTGATGTTCCTGTTGAAGTGGCAAAGCTTTGGGCAATTCTGTAATTTTGATAATACTTATGTGAGCCCCAGTATCTAATAAGCCTTCAAAACTTTTGCCTTCTATCACTAACTTTGTCATAGGCCTCTCTTTTAAACCCTGTGTTAACATGACAATATTTTGGCCAGTAAAACCTAACCCTTTGTTTACCCTAATAATATTTTTGATGGATATTGATCATAGCAACTGAGTAAGACCAACAATTGTGCTATGCGATCACCCTGAGCTATTATAGCTATACCTCTTGTTGAAGAAGCAAGGATTTTTATTTCTCCTGTAAAATCAGGGCCTATAACTCCAGGGACAATATTTAATCCTTTTAAAGCAGATGAACTCTTCCCCAGAATGAGTCCCACTCTTCCTTTAGGTAATGGGCCGACAGCTGAAGTAGGTATTGGCTGTACTCCCATCTCTGGTGTTAATACTGCTCTGGTGGAGGCACAGAGGTCTATATCTAAATTTGATGATATCTCTGATTGTTTGGATCTTCCAATACTGGGAATATTGAGAACACTGATGGAGATTCTACATCAGCTCACTGTCTGGGGGCCTCCTCTGTGCAGCTAGTACATGCTTCCTTACAACTTGAAAAAGGGCGATGATCTGGATTATATGCCAGAGGGTGAGGCACGGTAGGGGTTAAATGCCACTGAGGTAACTTCTTTTCCAGCTCTGTCTCAGATTGCTCCTGTTTTCAGAGTCTGAACATCTACTTTCTCTTTCAGAAGCTTGATTTGATTGTTCTTTTTCTACAAATTCTAATATCTTTTCCCCTTCTCTTACCTGTTTTTGAGATTTTGGTTTTTGGAAGTCAGACAAAAACAAACTAATATACACAATTCTATAATAACAACAAACAGAATCCAAACAAAAAAAGGTAACACAAACATTAATTTACACATATTTGTTATGGGATGTCCTTCGCTGTCTCTTGGGACAGCCTTTCAGTATATTCTCTCTCCAGGAGAATTTTCTGTTAATAAACCCTCTCTAGGGGACTCTTCGGTTAAAAACTTAAGGTAACTGTTTCCTCAAATAGGGAAAACTTCTCATTAATTATACTAGCGTAACTGTGGTAGTTTAAAATTTGGGTCTTAAAATAGAACAAGGCATTCACTGCAGACTATTATCCAATCCATATGTAAGGTAGGTTGACTACTTCAATTATGAATACTGATGCTTTTTACCCTTTCAATATTCCAACATCAAGTATATTTTGACTCTTGGTCAATGTTCAACAATTTGTAACCAACTCTTTCTATTCCTGAACACTGTAGAATTGGAGAGTTTTAGAAGATGAGGAGGAAATAAGATTTTAAGAATATATACTCAATTTATCATGGTTTTACTTGCAGTCAGAAATTGGATTTGGGAAAATGAAAAGCTGCATAAATTTGGAAAAGTTTGGAAAGTTATGTAAATTCTCATTTGAAAATGTAAGACTTTCTCGTTCATCATCTAAGTGTATGGTTTTGCCAACTGTACAAAATTATGAACATGACTGTCAAAAAAGTTATATCTTGCTATGAAAAGGTAACAAAATTAGGAGTATTGACACTTTCAATTCTTGAAAGTATCCTATCAGTTTGAGAGGAAATGAGTATTTTTAATAGGCTTACATTTTCTTATTAAAACACGAAATAGTTTGAATCAATCCCAGTTGTTGATTCTTGCTTTTATTTCTTGGGCTATGGGAGTCCTGTTTAGGAAGTCTGATCCTAAGCCAACAAGTTGAAGGTTTGTACCTACTTTTTCTTCTATAAGATATAGGGCTTCTGGTCTGATTCTGAGGTCCTTGATCCATTTGGAGTTGAGTTTTGTGAAGGGTGAGAGATAGGGGTTTAATTTCATTCTGTTGCCTATGGTTTTCCAGTTTTCCCAGCAACATTTGTTGAAGAGGCTATCTTTTCTCCATAGATTCAAACTAAAAAGCTTTCTCTCAGTAAAGGAAACTCAGATATGTGAAGAGAGAGCCTACAGAGTGGGAGAATATTTTTGCCACTCATACTTCAGATAGAGCACTAATTCCCAGAATCTATAAAGAGCTAAAAAAAACTCTACACCAAGAATACAAATAATTCAATCAACAAATGGGCTAAGGAAATGAACAGACATTTCACAGAAGATGTACAAGCAATCAACAGATATATGAAAAAAAGTTCAACATCTCTAGTAATAAGAGAAATGCAAATCAAAACTACCCTAAGATTTCATCTCACCCCAATTAGAATGGCGATTATCAAGAACACAAGCAATAATAGGTGTTGGTGAGGATGTGGGGAAAAAGGTACACTCATACATTGCTGGTGGAGTTGCAAATTAGTGCAGCCACTCTGGAAAGCAGTATGAAGATTCCTCAGAAAGCTTGGAATGGAACCACCATTTGACCCAGCTATCCCACTCCTTGGCCTATACCCAAAAGACTTAAAATCAGCATACTACAGAGATACAGCCACCTCAATGTTCATAGCTGCTCAATTCACCATAGCCAGATTGTGGAACCAACCTAGATGCCATTTGGTTGATGAATGGATAAAGAAACTGTGATATATATATATTGGAATATTACTATTAATATTATATATATATTGGAATATATATATATATAATGGAATATTACTCTGCCATGAAGAATGATAAAATTATGGCATTTGCAGGAAAATGGATGAAATTGGAGAATATCATGCTAAGTGAAATAAGCCAATCTCAAAAAAGTAAAGGACGAATGATCTCACTGATAAGTGGATGAGGACATATAATGGGGGTAGGGGGGGTTAGCGATAGGGTTAGGGTTAGGTTTAGGCTTAGGGATAAGGAGGGTGCTAAGAATGGAGAAAGGAAGGACTGTATAGAGGGAAAAGAGGAGTGGTGGGAGGGGTGGGGGGAAAGGGAAAAAATAACAGAATGATTCAAACAACATTGCCCTATGTAAATTTATGATTTTTAATTAAAAAAAATGAAAATAGGATTAGTAGGCATTAAAGAAAAAAATATTTTGCTTTCTTGGTAACATAACAGACATCTATATAGCCTCCTAAAAATCTCCTGTCTGTGCTGTCATGGGACATTGCATGAGTTAAAATTTCTGGAAACTAGCTTTAGAAATAAAAACATTTCATTGCAGGGTAAGAAATCCTTCAAATATGTTTTTTTCTTGAACTTGTCACTACCTGTAATGCTGCTAATTTAGAAACATTCTATCTTCCACAGTAATAAAGTGCAAGAAAATAATAAGTAAAAATTAATAATTAAAGAGTAAAATAAAAAAAGGTAGAAGTAATATGTAATAAACAGCTGGAAGGAAAATAATAGAGAGTTGATAAGGAAGCTTCTTTTCTTTTTAAAAGAATTAATGTATAAAGATTTTGAAAAGTGTGGAAACCTGGGTAAAACATATTTTGATTTAACAGTATAATTATTCTTTCATTTAATGTGCTCAGTACACTTCAGTATTCATATACAATTGAGGAAAGGCACCTTTGATTTTAGTACTATTGATTCAAATCTTAATTTAAAATAAAGCCCAAAAAGTAAATTATTATTGCTTTATATTTTTAAGACATTTTGGTCTTATAGAAACATGGTAACTATGTGTATGTATCTGAAAGTGATCTTTGCCATGAGAAAATTTAATACTGGAAGTTGTGGAGTTTTCTTTGCAAGATGGAATTTAGTATGCTTAGAACTTAGAAATTCAGTTATGGCTCTTTATTGTTCTTTATTGTTACCCTCTTATGATACTCTTGACTTGTTCTTCCAAAATGTGTTTTATAGGGCACATATGCAACAGTTCATAAAGGAGGAAGTAAGCTGACAGAGAATTTTGTGGCATTAAAAGAAATCTGTTTGGAACACAAAGAAGGCACACCCAGTACAGCTATAAGAGAAGGTATGTTTATTTAGACTATTTTAAAACCAAAGCTGTATAAGAGTAATTTTAATAAATAAAAGCAGATAGAAATAATAAGTGACTGGAAGATATAATTAGACCTTTAAAATTTATTTCTGAAACTAACATTCAGTAGAAAGAAATTAATATTCTTAATGTATAGTGAAGTACTATGAAGTCATTAAAGGTACTGACAGATAAATATATGATAGGGAAATTTTACATATTGATACATGAGAAGCATGATAACTATAAATTAGCTGTGTATATTAACTATAATAAATAAATGAACTATATATAAACATGTCATGATACCATTTTATTTAAAAATGAATTATTCAAAATTTGTTTGATTCAGACATGTGGTAAATGCCTTCAATCCTGGTGGCTCAGGATGCCAAGGCAGGATGTCAGGTTTGAAGCCAGTCTCAGCAATTTATCTAGGATCTAAGCAACTTAGCTAGACCCTGCCTCAAAATAAAAATTAAAGAAAAAGCAGAGGGCCTAGGGATGTGGCTCAAGTACAATCCCTGATACCAAAACAAATAAATAAGTAGATAAATAATGTTTGAGACAAATGATTAGCAACATAGCAGAAGAAAGCCTACCTTCAACTGTATATAAATTAATCTCAGAGGCTCAAAAAGTTAACATTAAAAAAAAAAGCAGAGAAGGGTGAGTTGTAATATTAGAGACAAACTTATGTACTATAATATCAAACTCAAAATCCCAAAAATGGTAAAAGTTGATACCTTCAGTTTTTCTACCTCTCATCCCCTTGGCAAATTGCTGTTTTTAACTTAAGAGCGTTTTATAACATTTGGTTTATATGTTAAACTTACTTCATGTTTTTTATAAAATCTCACCTTCCACAGACTGAACAATTGGTTTTCATTTCTGTTTTACAGTTTTACTGTTAAAGGTTTTAAAACATGCAAACATAGTAACCTTACATGACATTGTTCACCAAGATAAATCTTTGATTCTGGTCCTTGGGTATCTGGTAAGCATTTCAAATATACTCAATATTTTATTTTTCTTTAGTAATAGAGATTTAGACATTTTTAACAGCCCCAGGGCTATTGTTATTTATTTATTGGTATTTAAATAGATTACGTGGTGCATTCTGTAACTTTTCCTGATCAACAATTTTCTTTAAAAAATTAATTACTATTAAGTTAATCAGCCATGCATTCTGAAAACTGTGTTATCATGTAGTAAAATGCTGTGATTTTTCAGAATAAAGACCTAAAACAGTACCTGGATGACTGTGGGAACACCATGAGTATACCCAATATAAAGGTATGTTTATTGTGTAATGTTAAAGTATAAAGAAAATGAGCTAGTTTGCACAGTGAAATATACCAACCTCATAACCAATCTTTGGAATTTTCTGTTTGACTTATTTATTCAACTTCTGTTGACTATACTACAGCTTTCCTGGGATCATACTTTTGTAAAACTGCTTCATTTTAAAAATTTTCTAAAAATATTTCTGATATTTTATTTCACATTATAACTGATTGTCCTACATGTGTAGAATAAATCTGCAGGTATATTTTATTTTCTGAAAAAAAATCTAAATGTTGGGTACATTTTGCAAAAGTCCACCTTTAAATGGTGAACTCCCCTAATATATTTAAAATGGTATTAAATTATATTATGACTTTTTGGGTTATGCATTATGAATAAGGGTTTTAAGTAAGGCCAGAAACATGTAGGTATTGTGATTGCTTTGCTTGAAGTAACTATTTGTATTGTCAGATGGAATAGTAAGATAACTGTGTTTTTCTAGTACATCTAAAAATTCAAATATTGCTAAAGAAGTTTCCCATAATAATTAGATACAGAAGAAAACCAGAAGTTAATAATTAAATAAAAGTGCTTGACTTACTTGTATTCTTACAGACTTCTTCATTTTGAGTGGTATATTTTACATTTTCAAAGATTTTATTTGCCCAAAGTTCAACAGTTTATAGAAACCTATTTTGAAAATAGTCTGGGCCATCTTATGTATTTGAGACCTCTATAATTCTGTAGATAGTAAATTGGCAACTTCAAACGTACATTTTTTTAAGTGCATTTGGTAACTATAAAGGAAAGCCAGTTTCTTTTATTGAAAGAGAGGTCTGAATATATGGCTAGCACATAGCTATGAATTTTATAACAAGGCTTGAAAAGTATTTCCATATACATTTCATGAGAATTATTTTCATCACAGTTTATATTTTCCTTTGCAAGTTGTTGTGAAGGCTATTCGTAAATCTCAGTTTTTAAAATTCTTTTTTTCTGCTTTTATATTAGCACTAATTTGGAAAGAAAATAGTCTTTAATTATCATAATTTGACAGAGGTTTGAGAAGTATTTTAAGTCAAGTCTAAATAATTGAAAAAGATTTTACTATTTGTCAAAAGTACATTTAATGTTTTCCAAATGTAAAATGTAACAGGAATATATTGAAAGGAAGCTGTGTTCAACACTGAAACCCCAATGCACCCCAACAGTAGTATATTAAAGTAGTAACTTTAGAGTTTTCAAAACACATAAATAAATATGTGGAGTCTGAAGACTTCACAGATGATAATTTGTTCAGTCCAGGCATGGTGGTGCATGCCCACAACCCAGTGATTTGAGAAACTGAAGTAGGAATATCACAAATTTGAGACCAGACTTAGCAATTCAATGAGACCCTATCTCAGAATTAAAATGCAAGAGTTGGGTGCATAGCTCTGATGTAGAGTGCTCCTGAGTTCAATCCCTACTACACCCCCTCCAAAAAAACACCAGAGGCATTTCTGTCTTTAATCACCTGCTGCCTCAGCTTATTTTTGGTACTCAGATGTTCTTTTTTATCTACAAGTGAACCAAAGGTACCTCTTGAGTCTTCAGTACTTAAAGTTCTTTTTGGAAACCACAGAAAATCAAGATGTGTCCCAAATCTCCCTTTTCACCACAATACACAAAAAACCACTACTATTAGCCTTATAGGGATTTCTTTTTACAGAGCACTAGAGCACGTTATCCCTTTTTGAATCAACAGCTGATTTTGAAACTGGGTAGGAATTGCTAAATGTAAAGTGTCCAGGAGGTAGGTGTTAAAAAGCTGATTGAGTTATTTTTATAACCAGTAATTTGCCAGGTTATGTAGCCCCTTTATCTCTGATACCCGAGACTACATAAAGTCACCAAGTCCAATGCCATATATAAATGTGCTGACCCAGATCAGATTGTTTTTTAAGGGAGTAAGTGCCTGTGTTAAATTGACATACTGGAATTTTATAATCAATCTATAAACTTTAGTAGTAAAGATAATACATCTGTTTAGGCTGATTTCTCTAATAAATGAACTATTAAAATGAAAACAAAATTTTGTTCTATTTATAATATTTATTTTCATAGACACTCTTAACAAAAATGATAGATGCTTCAAATTGAACAATGAACTGAAATTGAGAAAACAACTCAAAATGGAAAAGGCATTGTCATTAAAATGATATAATTTCTTGTTTTTTTTTCTTTTACTATTCTAGAGCAGTTGCTTTTCTACTTACAAGACCTTATGCTAATACCAAAGTATATCTTGATATCTGTAAGACTAATTTTTACTTATTTGCTATTGTAGCTGTTTCTATATCACATTCTACATGGGTTAACTCATTGCCACAGAAGAATGGTGTTGCATGGAGACTTGAAAACACAGAACCTTCTCATTAATAAAAAACAGGGATTTAAAACTAGCAGAATTTGGTATGGAATGATTAAATGTTTATCAATTCCTGCAGGTGGTTAGGTATGAAAGAACAACCATTTTCATAATGTGTTATCACTTTTATGTGAGTTTGGAAATTTTCTCTGAGTCCACAGAAAAATATTTGACAGAATTTTGTGGGTGGTTTATGTTGTTTGTTAGCAAGGATTACTAAAGGTGTGGGTTCACAGGTGTGCCCCATGGACCCCAGGTTTCTGATAACCTTTGAGGGAGTGTCCAGAGGTAAAAATATATTTTCAGAATATTTGCACTAAATGTTATTTGATTGTTTTTCTTTTTTAATATTTGCACTGTTGAGCCAGAAGCAATAAGAATGAAACTACTCTTTCCTGGTATATCTTCAGGCAGTAACACCAAACTATATCATGGTATTCTTCACCACTGCACATTCTTAGAGAAAAAATATCAGTTAAACTTAAAATATTTTTCCAAGCAGTAAAATGCATTAATTTTATTAAATTTCTGTCCTTGAGTAAGTGAATAGTATTTTTGGGTTTTATATGTATGATCAAATGGGAATTATATAAAAACACATGGACTGCACACAGAAATACTACAGTTATTGCAAGGAAAAGTTTTTGGGGGATTATTTCACTACAAGATGAACTAGCCCCCTCCCTGCTTTTGTAAGGAACATTATTTTTTTTCTAGAAAAAATGACCAACAGATAAACTATGGTTATTCAGACTTAGATATTTGGCAGATTTTTCTTGATATTAATGAATTAAGCTTGTCACTTCAAGGAAATCAACTGTAGGTATTTCTTGCCAATACTAAAATTCAGGTTTACAAATACAAATTAGATTTTACATTTTTGGATCTGCTACTTTAAGCTTAATATGTTCCCACTACTTAGAAAATTTTCTGATGAGGTCAGTTGGGATATTAACAAACAGAGCCATTTTAATAAAATTTTGAAAATATATATATATGTATATATATATATATATATATATATATATTTAACTCAAGAATAAATATTTCTCCAATTATCAGCACCTCATATTTTAGAATCATGCATGGTAAAAGATTCATTTAAAGTGCAAGATAGACCAGTGAATTTTCACAAAAGTATGAATAGTTTATGGATATAATTTAAGTTACCATATAACCTTGAAGAAAAAACTTAATCTAATTCTAATATATCAAAGAACACTATCTACAATAATTATAAAATACTATTAAGTGTTTTTCCTCTTTTACAACTTCATATCTGTGAGATTTGATTTTCTTCATATAGCTATATATATTATGATATGTTGTGACATGGAGTAAAGCAACATATCACAACAGAGAGAAAGCAAAAGCAAAATACAGAATACAGCTGTCTTCTATCAAAATAGACTCTAAACAATTTATTAAAATGTTAAAAAAGACCATTCTTAACTAATTATTTGGAAAAAATTTTTCATAAAAATGTTATTTATGCTAACATGAGAGGTTTTTTTAAATTTATTTTTATTGAAAACAAAAGGGATACATGTTGTTTCTGTTTGTTCATGGAGTAACAGCATACCATTTGTGGAATCATACATTTAAATAGGGTAATGATGTTTGATTCATTCTGTTATTTTTTCCTTCCCCCCACCCTTCCCACCCCTTTTTTTCCTCTATACAGTCCCTCCTGTCTCCATTCTTGCCCCCTTCCCAGCCCCCATTATGTGTCATCATCCGCTTATCAGAGAGATTATTCGTGCTTTGTTTTTTTGAGATTGGCTTATCTCACTTAGCATGATATTCTCCAATTTCATCCATTTGCCAGCAAATGCCATATTTTATTATTCTTTATAGCTGAGTAATATTCCATTGTATATATATATACCACAGTTTCTTTATCCATTCACCAATTAAAGGACATCTAGGTTGGTTCCACCATCTGGCTATTGAGCAGCTATGAACATTAATGTGGCTGCATCTCTGTAGTATGCTGATTTTAAGTCCTTTGGGTATAGACTGAGGAGTGGGATAGCTGGGTCAAATGGTGGATTCATTCCAAGTTTTCTAAGGAATCTCCACACTGCCTTCCAGAGTGGCTGCTCTAATTTGCATCACCACCAGCAATGTATGAGTGTACTTTTTGCCCCACATCCATGAGAGGTGTTTTTAATACATAACTAAATAATTTAATTTTTCTCATATTTTATGGCAAACATCAGCAGTAATCTATATAAGTAAAAAATACTTGGGGTCCTTAATAATTTTTAAGAACTTCAAATAAGTTCCAAGACCCAAGAATTTAAAATCCACCTCTGAAAGGGGGTCCCATTATTTGTTTGCCACCATGACTGCATTTATTATGTGCTTAGTAATTTAATTGGTAGTTATTTACTTATATCATTTTAGGTAATCTGATTTTAAGGGATTTGAAAGGAAAACAAACATATATTTTTTTTGTTTTGAGTAAATTTTTTCTACTAGAAGAAAAAACATTGTAGAATAGCTCTGAAAATTTAGTTACTCTCAGAATATTGTGATAGAACATAGGTTTTAAAAACCTATGCATTTTTCCAAAATTGAATTTTAAATTTTTCATGTAGTATTACAATACTTTCAATTTTTGAAAATTTCACTAAATTTTATGAGTATTTCAGGTTATTACTCAGTAATGGATTAAAAATTTACTTTTTAAATGGTGAATTTGTGTTTGGCAATTTGTATACTTCTACTCACTTAGTATTTTGGTATTTGAAGCCTAAATTCCTATTTGTATTTTCTTCCTTATAAAGGAAATGAGTGGGCCACCTATGTTTAAACAAAAAATTAACTTATTTACATATGCTTGCATAGATTATGCAGTTTTTTAAAAATAGTTTATAATGTTATTTCCCTTTTAATTGGCCCCACCCCTCCTTCTCTCTTCATCAAATTGCATTTACTGCTCTTTGGCCTGATCAAAAAATGAATGGCTATGACAGAGAAACATTCATGAGTATTTGAAATGCCAAAGGAATGTCAAGGACCATCAAAAATCCAGTTTTATCTGGGAATACTCTGAGTGTTTTAAATTTTACCTCTAACTTCTTTAAAGGAAGCAAAGAAAATTTTATCTTCTTACAGACCAGTAAAAAATTCTGATTACTGCCAGGTGCACTGATGCATGCCTGCAATCTCAGTGGTTTGGAAAACAGAGACAGAATGATTGCAAATGCAAGAACAGCCTCAGAATGTTAGCAAGGCCCTTAAACAATTTAGTAAGACTCTGACTCAAAATAATAACTCACTTGTAAAGTGGCCCTGGGTTTAATCTCCAGAACCAAAAAAAAAAAAAAAAAAGAAGAAGAAAAGAAAAAATCAAAAGAGAGAGAAAAGAAATTCTGATTTCCATGAGATAATAAAATCAACTTTGTTGCTTTTGTTATTTTTTTATTTTATTGCATAGTAAATACAGTTGGGGCTTCAAGTGAGGGTCAATTCAGTTAGAGTTTTTATACTGTAAGTTGTTCTTGATCTTTCTGAAAATTGTACTCTTTTTTCATGACCAGTGAAAATCAGAGGTCTAGAAATTACAATATAGTCATTTTCATTAATGATAAAAAATGGTTTGTGTAGAATTGATAATGTTTATCGGTGATGAGTTCTGCTCTTCCTAATGTTGAAGTTTGAACACTAGAGAAGCACGCCATGGCAAGCATATTAATCAGGTTTTATTTAAAGGTAATAATACAGACTTCTCTGTGGAGGGAGCAAGGGGCCATAACTGATGTTCTAAAGTTTCAAGAAGTTAGCGCACCCTACATATTTTATGGGTTAAGGTTTCTTTTGTTCTCCAGTTCTCTCCCCCCTTATCTTGCCTTCTTGTCTAGTGACTAGGCCTGGTTTTGCAGGTGAGATGTAAAATGTGAGAAGCTGATGGGGCAGGGGGAGGGCCAAAATGATTCAGGCAGGCAAGGGCCCATGAGGCATTAATTATCAGCTCCTTGCCTGCAGTCCTTGATAAGGGCAGGTAAATTTGGTAATCAATGAGCTCAAAAGATCCTTAACATTCCATTCTCCCAGGGGCAGTCTCCACCTTCCAGAGGCAGACAGCTTTCATGGCCTTCAGTTTTTCAAACTGAACTGATCCCCTATTTCTACGCTAACTGCCTGACCCCAATTCTAGCTTCAGAATCATGTGACATTTAGTTAGTTGAGTTGGAGAGATTGTATATTTCATTTCACACCAATACCAAAATTCTGATTGTAGACCAGAAACGTATTTGTATAAGCTGCTAGTTCATTATCTTCTCAGGAGTAGGAGAGTAAAGTATTGGGGCAACTACAACTGGCAACTTGCAAAGCTATAGGATAAACAAATTTACAGCTCTGTACTTTACCTCTTTATAACTCAGTCTTAGCATCTGAAAGATAAATCAGAAAGCTACCTTCCATCATATTAATTACCAAAAATTATAGAAAATAATTTGTTGTACTCATTTCTCAAATTTGGGAGATTAATAGTTAAATTAATAATAAATAAAATTGTGTCAGCATTTTTCCAGTTACTGTTAGCCAAGATTTAAATTTCTGGTATTGCTTATGCGATTTTTATGCAATGTAATAAAGTATTGGTTTAAGTTTTTTGATAATATTTTATATTTTAATCAGATATATAAAGTTCAGTGTCATATGAAGTTACATTTAATAGTAATTTCAACCTAAAAATTCTATTGTTTGAAATAAAATATATGGTATTATTAAGTTTATTTTCTTAATCTACCTTTCAAAAGTGCTCCTTCAAGTGATCAGGATTTAGAGGCTTAGAGATGATAGTAACTCTAGTACTAATGACAGATAAAATTGGAAACTCTAGTCTTCATTTCTAGATAATTAGTGTATTCCATATTAAATTGACAAAGGAATGGCAAGTATTTTGCGTCATATATTTATAGCAATTAGTAATATTCAAAAGCAATACTCAAAAGCATTGAGTTCTCTTTTAGTTAAACATATCCGTGTATCAAGAAGAGTACAGAATACATTGTAATTTCTATTCCATGGAAACCTATTATGAATGAATTTCTGCAAGAAAATTGTTAGTAAACTCAACTGGATTGTAGACTAATGACTTCAGGATATTTAATAAAAAAGTGGTATAGCAAGTAAATGTTAGAATTAGGTTAAAGGTGATAAAAGCTTATAACTCTGGCAAGTAAAATTGTGTATCTCAGTGTCACTGACCTATTTTGGATTGATTTGATTTCAGCTAGAAAATAATTTTGGCACTATGACTGATGGACAAAAGGAAAACATCTTTAGCTTAGATTAAGATAAACTAAACATCTACACCTTATACCACATACTTTCAGCACATAAAAGTAAGTAAAAATTTGTGGCCTCATAATTATTGTATTTATATTAATTATATAATGATATCCTGACCCAAGACCACATGTAGTCAGCAGAATTCATAAAACCAATTTTGTCAAAGTTTCAAGAAACCACGGAGTAGCCACTTCAGTATCCCTGCCTTGTGAGGGGACTTGGCAGCAGCCACTTCCTGGGCTCACTGTCCTCCAAGCCCATGGTGGGAGGGGCAGCCTACATCTCTCCAGGACCTTGGGGCCACTCTTGTATCATTCCAGGGTACATCTGTCCTCATGTCCTTAAGGAACTGTCAACCACACCCTTCTCGCCCCAGCTTGCTCTCACCCCTCTGATGAGTAGACAGAATTTTCCAGGGGTATGCTTTCTTGTGGATAAAATTATATTCCCTGTAACTGTTCTCTAGTGGTTTATGAGAAACACTCAGCAGTGCCAAACACCTCCCCTTAGCTACCTGCTTAGACATGTCTTCAGTGAACAAGTCTCTCTTTGTTCCAAGGTCCTACCTGCCATGAAGCTGTGGGTCAGAGCAGTCAGGTCAGTTCCTGGTTGTCCTATAGCAATACTGCCAAGTTTTCCTGTGTTCATTCCCTTTCCTTACTCTAGTATCATGCCTGCCAAACTGCACCTCTCACCACCTATCCTGATGACAGAGGTGGCCTGGAGCAGGTTGAGGCTTTATGCAAGTATTTCCTTCCTGTGTGTGGACTGAGTAAACCTGAGTGTGACCAGAGTGCACGGGGGTCTGGCTGCAAACCTCCTTCTGTGCCCAGCTGTGGTCCTCCTGTAGTGTCTTTTTTCAGCACAGGCTCTACTAACTCCATTTGGGAGAAGTCCACCTGCAAAACCAGATGGGCATAGTGATTTGATGGAGCCTCTTCTCCTCCAGGAGTCCCAGGTGATGTATGGTCACCCTTTCCTGCTTATGGTTGGTCTGGGCAGCAGGGTTTCCTCATAGGGGCTGGTCTGGTGAGGGAGCCAAGGTCCCACCTATTGTAGAGCTTGGGGCAGTGAGTGTGCTGCTGAGTTGGTTCATTCATTGCCTGACAGGTGTTTCAAGAAACCAGAACACTAGGGGAGTAGGTGACTTCACTATCATGGCCACTACATCATAGGCACCCACAGGAGCAGGCGATGTTCTTCTGAAATGCAATCCTGTCACCACCAGATGGGATCCTGCAGGTCTGCAGGAGAAAGAAAGGACTTCAACCCAGTCCTGAAAGTTCTTGACATGCTGTTTAGAGGGATTTCTGTCTTTCTTAGCAGAGACACAAGCAGAGATTTATTAGGAAAGGAAAGGCACAGAGGGGGACAAGTGCCTGGCACGAGGTGCCCTTTGGGGCTGTGAACTCTCCATGAAAGGAAACCTATAGATGATGAAGATGAGGAGCAGGCCTGATGGGTCAGACCAGTTTCTCCATTAAAGGGGTTGTGGTGTACAGTTTGGGGCGGCATCTGTTTTCCCTCCAGGGCCAGTGCTTGATGCTCTCTATTGGATTAGAAGCTCCTGGTCTGTACCAACATCTGTGGCCTTGGACAATTTCTCTCTAGGCTTCTTGTGCTCACTCTGCAAACATTTTCTCTAAATGAAATGAGTTTCTATGCCTCTATCCTCTCTTCCTGCCAACAGTACCACCATCACAAAAAAAGCGCCCAAATGGAGCTTTCACAAAACCAGTTCAAAATGATTCTATATAGACTAGAAAGAGAGGCCCCAAATGGGCACAAGGAGAGGCCCAAGGGAAATTAAAAGGGAGGAGGGAGGGCTGTGTGCCCATTTGGGAAGGATTTTCTAGGGTCAGACTTTGGGATCAGAGTCACAAAATTCATCTTATCTTATCAGAAGTTGATGTAATCATCACTATCTATGACGGTCAGAAAGTTCAGAGGCAAAACTGAAACTTGTAGCTACAGTGATCATTTTTAACTGTCCCTCATCCTGGGCCAGAAGCCCTGGGCTAGGTTCTTGGAACTGGAACTGTATCCAGTGACTGCAGGAGAGAACTCTAGTTCCACCACCTGGACAAATTATGTCCTTGGCCCAGGACAGAGTGTGACCCTGGGTTTCTCATAGCAGCCCCAAATCAGACATTTCTAAACCCAGGGAAAACATGGTCATAAACAGAACTGGAGCCAGGCTTTTCAGACCTCTGACTGCAGACAGTGGAGGCAGAGGTCATTAGGCCCAAGGAAGTTTACACACAGTCCTGAAGACTTCACGCCCTCTCTAAGTCCTTAGTAGGAAAAGCAGCTGGGCCTGCTCCTTCCCCAGGCCATTATGACATCACAAACTTTATGGGAGTTAAGGAGAGAGGATGGGAAGGGCCCCACACTCTGCTGGACACTGTTCCCAGATTACCATGTGGAGAGGACACTAGGGAGCAGAGGAGATGGGGAAGATCCCATGAGGTCACAGATCAGCACCAAGGTCAAATCGGATGAGGAGACAACTGGAGAAGACTGAGTGCTACATTTATGTGAGTACTAGGGACATAAACTCT
This sequence comes from Sciurus vulgaris, assembly GCF_902686455.1. NCBI lineage: Eukaryota > Metazoa > Chordata > Mammalia > Rodentia > Sciuridae > Sciurus > Sciurus vulgaris. Next base: position 57,124 of record NW_027632633.1, read on the forward strand.
TTTGTTAGTCAGGTTTCCAGACCAGCAGTTCTTTCTCCTGTGCCCTGTCTTTGAGCACTCCTAACCTAAGGGTTCTTAGTCTTCTCTTGGTACTGTGTTTAAACTCCTCTCACACACCATTGTTCAGGATCTCCTGTGTCCTCTGGGACAGGAAACCTGTTTCATCAGTGTTCAGGCATTTCAGTTTTCTGTCCTTAATCTCCCTTCCTAACCATTGCTCATGGCTTTCTGTGTCATGTGGTTGAGCACAACCTCTCCTACTGATGCTCAGTCCCCTCTTGTTTTGTGGGTCCATACTCTTCATCTTCCAGTGCTCACTCTCCAATGATCCCCAGGCAAACTAATTCCTTTAGTGAGCTCTCTGGATGAACCCCTTCTCTCCTAATGTTAGTACACCATCTCGGGCCTTATCTGCATGTCCAGGACAACAGGAGTGTGGAAATGTGGAGAGATGTGGATACTTGCTTTTTTCGAGAACTCAATAGCCCTTTGGTGCTGCCATGCAGACAGGCTCCTCATCAATCTTCATTAATGCCTGAAAATTCTAGGCAATTTTAATGAATGACAATTCCCACAGCACTGAGGACCTCTTTCCACCATTCATAATCCACAATTCTCACACAGTTGTTCAAGTGGCTGAGTGCTTATGAGTGATGCAGCATCGCCAGTATTTCTGCCATCTATCTGAGAAGTGGATGGAAATCATATATTGAAGTATTTTCAGGATCTTCTCTGATATGTTAGTTTCAGGATCTTCTCTGATATGATACTGGCTGCTCTCTTTTGACACAAGAAAAACCTTCCTAGGACATCTGGGTCATGCAAAATGCACACCTTCAAGGGACAGTGTGAAGTGTGACCAAGGATAATTTCTCATCATCACAGATGACTTCTTCAGACCTTTTACATTGCACCATTTCTACCTTCCCTCAAAATACTGAGACATTGGCCTGAGGGACACTTTTGAAAAGGCTCTCAAAACTCTGACACCTGTAGGAGAGAAACCTTCTCACAAATGATTTCTGTCTCGTATGGATCCTGTGGTCTAGGACACCTCATCTAACTTGCTTCAGTCTTCTCTAGGTTCTGCACTAAAACTCTTTGCAACCACCATTTTTCAGTGTCCCTCTCCCACCAGTGCTCCATCTTCTCTATGTCCTACCCTAAATCTCACATCCCCCACCATTGCACAGGGTCCTGAGCCTTTGTGTGAGCACCCCTCTCCCACCAGTGCTCAGTCCCCTCTGGGTTTAAGAGTGCACTATCTTCAATACCTGTGCTCCCTCCCCAATGAGACTTAGGCAACCTGTTTCCTTATTGAAAATATGGGTGAGCCCCTTTCCTGGTAATGTCAGTACAGCATCTCCAGTCTTATCTGGGTGTCCAGTATAATATCAATACGGAAAATTGCAGAGATGTGGATACTTACTTTTTCCAATAACCTCAATATGACTTTGGAACTGCCATGCAGAGACTCCTCAACAATGCCTGAAAAATCAAGGACAATTTTAAAGGATGTCAATTCACACAGCACTGAGAACCTAATTACACCATGAATCCTCTACAATTTCCTCTACAATTTCTCCAGTGGCTGAGTTTTTATGGGTCATGTAGCATGCCCAGGCTATTTGACATCTTTCAGAACAGTGAATGTAAACCATATAATTAAGTGTATTTAAAGTCATCTCTCATATATTTCTGGCTTCTCTTTTGAGAAGAGAGGAAACCTCATAGGACCTCTGGATCAGACTCAATGTATTCCTTCAAAGGACAGTGTGAATTATGGCCATAGACAATTTTCCATCATGTTGCAGGAGTTCTCAGGTTTTGAAACATCACCACTGTCCCACCACACCTGAAGTAACAGAACTTTTCTCCTGAAAGGTTACAAGGGTTGTGATTCATCTTGATGAGAAATCCTCATCCAATACAGTTGGTCTCCTCTGGCTCCTACCTCATCTAACTTTTCTTAGGCTTCTGTGTGTTCTGCCCTAAATCTCCACTCCAAAACCATTGCTCAGGGTCGTCTGTGTCTTCTAAGTGAGCACACCACTCCCAACAGTGTTCTGTCTTCTCTGGTTCCTACTCTACATCTCCCCTCACCTATCATGACTCAGGGTACTCTGAATACTTAGGATGAGTGCCCTCACCCACTAGTGCTCAGACTCCACTGGCTCCCCTTGGTGATAACCCCTCTCCTAACATTGCACATACTTCTTCATTTTAGTTCCCAAGTTCTTCTAACATGTCCTTACTCATTCTCCACTGGGTTCTTTTAGTGTGGTTCCCTAACCTGAGAGTTCTCAGTCTTCTCTCTGTCCTTTTCCAGGTTCCCCAAGGAAATCCTTATTCAGACTCCTCTGAGTCCTGTGGATAAGTTCTCCTCTCTGACAGTGCTCAGTCTTGATGGGTCTTGTCCTTAATCTTCCTTCTCACACCAATGCTGAGTGTGTTCTGTGTCCTGTGGATGAGTACCTAATTACCACCAGTGCTCATTCCCCTCTGGGTATTGTGGGTGGACACACTTCACCTGCAAGTGCTCCATTTCCAATGAGACCTAAGCTACTTAGTGAAATCTTTGGGTGAGCTCCCTTCCTTCTAATATCTGTACACCATCTCTGGTCTTACTTGCATATCCAGACCATAGATCTGTGGAAACTTGGAGAAATGTGGATACTTCCTCCTTCCAATAAGCTCTAGGATTTTGGTGACTCCATGCAGACAGGATTCTTGGTAAACCTTGAAAACACAAGATAAATTTTATGGATGTCAATTCCAATAGCAATGAGAACCTCATTCCACAAACTCTGCACCTTTGCTCAAGGGGCTGAGCTTTGATAAGTGATGTAACATGTCCGTTATTTCTAAAATTCCTCTGAGCAGTGTATGAAAAGAATAAATTTTAGTATTTTCAGGATCTTCTCAGATTGGTCACTGACTACTCTCTTTTAACAAGTCATGAAACTTCTAGGAATGCAGAATCAGGCACAATGAAATGACACATTCAAATGGCAGTGTGAAATGTAGTCATGGACAACTGTCCATCATATTGGGGACTCCTTCATGAAATAGGAATATTCACACCATACCTGAGGTCACTGTTACTTTAGTCCAATGGATACTCTTGGAAGGGTTAAAAAAAATCTGAGACCTATATGTGAGAAGTCATCTCCCAAAAGAGCTATATCTCCTACGGATCCTGGAGTCAAGGACCTCTCATCTATATTTGCTTTTTCTTCTCTGTGTTCTGCCCTAAATCTCCTCTTAATCATCATTGCTCAGGGTTTTCTGAGTCCTCTGGTTCAGCACCACTCTCCTACAAGTGCTCAGTGTTCTCTGAGTCCTGCACTAAATCCCTCCACATCTACATTGCTCAGGATACTTTGTGTCCTGTGTGTGAGCTTCCTCATCCAATAGTGCTCTGATTCCATTGGAACCCCTTGGTGATAGACCCTCTCCTAACATGGCACAGCCTTCTCTGTTTCAGTTGGTACATTTATCTGACCTGATCTTACTCAGTCTCCTTTAGGCCCTGTGGGTGAGTGTCCTTCAGCTAAAATGCTCAGTCTCCTTTGTTTTAGTCTCAGTTCATTAACCATTCTATGCTCATTTCTTTCTGGGTCCTTTTGGTGAGTTCCCCTTAGCTTACATTCCTCAATCTTCTCTCTGTCCTCTTCCAGGTTCCCCAATGCAATACTTGCTCAGACTAAACTGGTCCTGTGGATGAGTGCCCCTCACCAGACCATGCTCAGTCTTCTTTGTGTACTGTCCTTAATCTCCCTTCATATCCATTGCTCATAGTCATCTCAGTCCTGTGGTTATTTCCCATAACACACAGGTGCTCAGTTTTCCATAAATATTGATTTGGAGTACCCGTTATCCTCTAGGACCCTGTCCGCTATGTTTCCTCTGGGATTCAGCCTCATCCAGGAGCAATAAGTATACTCTGGGACCTCTAGGTGAGCACCCTCATGCAGCAGTGGTCATTATCCTCTGAACCATGTGCTATGTTCCCCTAGCCAATCTTTTCTCAGCCTCATTTGTGTCCTGTGTGTGAGCATGTATAGTCCAACAGTGCTCAGCCTTCTTTGGGTTCTGTCTTAACCTCACCTACTCTACTATTGCCCAGGGTTCTGAGTCCTGTGATGAGTGCTGTCATGCACAGTTGCTAATTTTCCCTGAATACTATTACCATGCACCACCTACACTTCTGTTCTCAGTCTTATATTCATTCTCTTGTCCACCATTACTCAGAATCCTCTGGGTCCTGTGCATTTGAACCCTTCACCTACCATTGCTCAGTCTCCTCTGTGTCTGTGGGTGAGTGCACTCTCCCTTGGAGTTCAGCCTTCTCCCTGTCCTGTGCACAGTCATAATTTTTCTTTATTGCAAATGGTCCATGAATATCATCACTCATGAATACCACCCTCTCTCAGTGTTACTTTAAGGAAATATGGTGTCTTCCTCCAGTTCCCTAGGAACCATTTGTCTTTGTGGTTGATGGAGTCTTTCCTGTCTTGCCTTTCCCTGGTTGAGTTGGTTGGGGGGATCGTTCTTGGCTCCTGTAGAAGTTCAGGGCTGCATCCTCCATGCGTGGTGCAGAAGTACTTCTGAACTCATGCTGGCCTTCATGACCCAGGTTGTAGTACTTCATGTGGATGTTGACTGCCCTGAATGAACTGTTGTGTCCTCTCACTTAGTGGGTAAACCTGAGTCAGCTGACAGGCTTTTTGAAGGGCATAATTTCTATCAGTGTCAGAGCTGCCTGTGCTGAGTTTCAGAAGCCCTGAGGCAGAGATTTCCTGAACCCACTCCTGAACCTCCCTTAGCACGGGCTGCCTCCTTCCCAGCGCCCTCCCTGGAAAAAGCAGGGAGAAGGGGCTTAGTCCTCCTCCCAGGACCCCTTGTGATCCTTTCAATTCTCTGATTCATGCTGATGAGAGCCACTGTCCTACTCATGGTCTGCCTCCTCATTCACCTGGACTCTTTCCCAGATTGGTAAGCTGCTCTCGGCAAAATGAGTTGACTGTGAGTTCTTTTCCATGGTTAGTTCCAGAGTTTTGGGGTTATTCCCATCTTGTGCTGCTCTGTACCCAGTTGCATGAGAAGAATTGAGGAAGGCTACAGAAGAACAGGCTGAGCAGGTATATGGAGAATAATTGTGAGTGGGCTGGATGGAGGCCCTGCTTAGGTCCTGGGCCTACTCATGCCCCATCACCATCATGGGATTTCAGATGCCCCCAGGGGTACTCATCTGCACCTACCTGGGTTACCAGTTGATGTCAATCACTAGGCTCTCTGAGAGCAGTTGTGAGTTCTTTATTAACTTCTCTGGTGTAGATGATATGTGATCTGTGCTTCACTATTAATCTTAAGACACCATTTCTTGATGGTGAATACAAAAGATCAAGTGGTTCTCACAATCCTGCTTCCCTGTTGCCTGGACTCCTGAGTCTATAGTCAATGAAGGTGACCATGAACACACCAGGGACAAGGTCAGGTTCCTAGGAAGTGTTCACTGCTCTCTATTCACAGGGACTTCCCACAGGCACTCACTGACTGACAGGTGAGTACAGTTTGTCCAAGAATGTTGGTGGATAATGTCATTTATAAATAACAAACCAAATCCAAGGAACATTTGTTACCCTTGGCTCCTTTTTGCAGGAAAAGTGGATGTCCCTGGTAGAATGAATGCTAGATTTGAATGCAGGAAACAAGTCCCATACATTTCTGTAGCTCTTAACAATGGAATGGCTACATAGATTATCATTCCTGCATTATTAGTCTTTGCTCCTATGCTGTATTAAATTGAGACAATGCACCAAACAACACACCAGACCAGAACGGGCAGGGACTGCTGATTTCTGTGTTGTAGATGCCTCATGAGACCTAGGCTGTTCATGGCCAGAAAGGGATGTGAAAGAGAGCAGTGCCATGTTTGCTTGTGAACATGATTCAAGTGAGTCCTGATTAGGGATGGTAGAAAGACTGGATGCTTGTGAATGTGACTCAGATGAGTTTTCACCATGGGTGATAGCAAGACTAGATTCCTTTGAATGTGATTGAGAAGAGTCCAGATCTGTGATGATAGCAAGACTTTTGTTTTTAAAAATAACTTAGGTGAGTCCTGAGCAGATTTCATAGCAAGACTTGGTGCCTGTGAATGTGAGCCAGGTGAGTCCTGAGAAGGAGTCATAGCAAGACTAAGTGCCTGTGAACATGACTCAGGTGAGTCCTGAGCAGATTTGATAGCAAGACTGGGTGTCTGTGAAGGTGAATAAAGTGAGTCCTGAGCAGGTTTGATAGCAAGACTGAATGTCTGTGAATGTGACACAGGTGAGTCCTGAGCAGGGGTGATATCAAGACTGTGTGCAGAGATTCTCAGGTTGCAGGTGGGAGAAAAGCAGTCCAGGGGTGCCTCATTCAGTTCCACACTATGGAACTCAGGGTTGACTGACCAGTCAAACCCCAGCCCTGCTCATAGTAAGTCCTGGCTTCTGCACACAGGTTCCCAGGCACACATGGTGCCAAGAGAGGTACAGCAGAAATGGGAGGGTTTGGGTCAAAGCTGGCTCTGTCCATATCCCAAATGTAAAAGTGTCTCAAGTCACTACCTTTCCTGCTCCCCTCCAGGTTCCAGGGCTGATGCTTTCCCCATGCACCTCTCACTCTCTGTCCCCACCCATTTCTCTACCTCTGTGCCCTCCCTGGTGCATCTCTGTTGAGGAGCCCATACCCCTGGGTAGAGGTGGGTTTTGGCTCTGCTTGTCTCCAATGGAACTGAAATCACAGCTTGAAGATATTACACTTGCTTCCATAAAATTCACAGGGACTTTTAGAAGAAAGAGAATCCATTGAATGCTGAGATGGAGGTCAGAGGCATTCTTTCTTGTGAGGGCTAAGGACACAGCCTTCTACAACATAAATGAAAGCAAAAGCAGAATATCCAATCCCTCATGGTGGTAGAAGACATTTCTTAAAATGAAAATACCAAGTACTAGTGAATAGGAGATGAAATGGATATTTCCACACATACCACAAGTCCTATGGAACCAGTGAGAAGAACTCAAAAGCTCACTTGAAATGGGACAAGCACAAGCACCAGACCCAAACTTGCCTTCCTGTGGTCACTAATGCAGAGGGAACAATCAGAGGAAGCTCTACTGATGGAACACATCTAGAAATTGTGAAACACTTGAAATAGGCTAGTGAACTAAACAGACACTTCTCAAAAGAATAAATACAAGTGACAAAAAATATATATGAAAGTATGTTCAACATCATTAGTAATTAGGGAAATGTAAATCAAAACTACATTGATATTTCCTCTCACATCAGTCAGAATGGCATTCATCCAGAACACAAATAATAGATGCTAGAGAGGATATGGAAAAAAAGGAACACTTTTACACTATTGAGGGAACTGACAAATAGTATAACTATAATGGAAATCAGTATGGAGTGTCCTCAAAAGACTAGGCATGGAATGACCATATGCCACTCAGATATACCACTCTTTGGTATTTATCTTGAAGAACTAAAGTCATCATACTAAAGAAATACTTATCCATATTTATAGGGGCACAATTCACAATTGCTAAACCATGGAACTGGCCTAGGCATCAATTGATAAATGGATAAAGAAAATGTGGTAGAGATACACAAATGATTTTTATTTAGCCATAAAGAAAAATAAAATTGTGTCATTTGCAGGAAAATGCATGGAACTAGAGACAGAAAAGTTAAGTGAAAGAAGTCAAACTGAACATGTGATGGGTTAGATGTCCCATGAGGGAAGCTAGAGAGGGTAAAGAGGAAAATAAAGCTGGGGGTGTATCTCCTAGAAATCAAAGGGAGATCAGTAAAGGAAAGGCTTCTCACACAGAATGTCCTCAATCGGTCTCTGACACATAATACCTTCATTGTTACCACTGATACCTTATATCTCTGTTGTGACCTCAGACACTCACATAATACCAAAATTGTGACTTCCTACACACATTTTATACTCAATGAGGTCTTTGAATCTTGCATAATACCTTAAATGTGGCCTCTGACACTGATGTAATATCCTCACTTGCTATCTGAAACTGACATATCATTCTGAATTTTATACTCACATATTACTATCACTGTGAACACTGACACTCATACAATTTGCTCACTGTTATCCTTGATACACGCATATTACCATACTGGAACTTCTGATATAAAAGCATCAAAGTGATCTATAAAACACAAAATATCCTGTCTCTCCCTGCTGCCTGAACCCCCTCAGCAACTTGGCCTCTGACACTGACATAATATTCTCACTGTGATATCTGATTCTTACATATTATACTCTGTGACCTCTGACACATAATTACCTCAGTATGACCACACTCACATAATACCCTTAGTGTGACCTTCAGCACTCAAATAATACCCTAAGTATAACCATTTTCACTGATAAAATACCCTAATGTGACCTCTGATTGAAAAAAAAAATGCACTCACTGTGATTTCTTACACTCAAATAATGCCCTCAGTGTAACCTCAGATACTAATATAGCACCTGCATATGCTGACTAACACATAATACCAAAAATATGCCCTCTGACACTCAGAATATTCTCATTGAGGCTTCTGACACTCACCTAATGCCTTCACTGTGCCTATTGTCCATCACATAATGCCTTCATTCTGCCCTCTGACAATTACAAAATATCCTCAATTTGCAGTCTCACAAAATTTTCACCAGACCTCTGACATTATATAATTTACTCACTGTGACTCAAACACTCCCATAATACCTTCATGTGGTCTCTGACATTCACATAATATTCTCACTTGTCCTCTGATACTGACATATCTTTAAAGTTCTTGTATCACTCACATAATAACCTTACTGTGGACACTGATCACACAAAAAAAATTCTCACTATGACCTCGGGCACTCACATATTATTTTCACATGGCCTCTGCCTCCCACAAAATATCCTCACTGTGGCCTCTGACATCAACACAGGAAAGTCAGTATGATCTCAGACATATAGTAGTCCTGTGGCCACTGACACTCACATAATACCCTCATTTTATCCTATGCCATTCACATAATATCTTCACTTGGTTGCTGACTCTCACATAATACACTACTGTGTTCTCTGACATTCACATAACACCCCCATTCTGACCTTTGACACTGACATAATACCATCACAGTGACATGTCTCCCTCATATTATTTCTTTAGTGGGACCTGAGACACAAACCTGATACCCACAATGTGTCCTCTAATTGACATACTATCCTCACTGTGGCTTCTCATGCTCATACATTTATCTCAGAGTGACCTCAGACCTGGACATAATACATCTACAGCACCCCCTGATACATATTCTACCTGGGGCATCTGACACTGCAATGAAACCCTCACTGTGGCTTCTGACACTCACATAAATCCCTCACTCTGGTATCTGGTATCCCTCACTCACACGATAGCATAATAGTGGCCCCTGACACTATTACAATATCTCACTGGGCTCTGACACTACATAATATTTTAGCATGGCCTCTTAAATTAACAATGTACTCACTGTGAGAGTGAGCATTCATTTACTATCCTCACTGTGTCCTATAACACTGACATAATATTCTATTTTGTCCTCTTACATTCATTTAATAATATGAATATGACCTCTGACAGTCAAATACTATTCTCAATTTGGCCTCTGCTCTGATACACCTGCACTGTTGCCTGTGACACACATTATATCCTCACTTCATATCTGATGTTTATATCATAACATCCATGTGACCACTGACATTCACACAATATTCTCACTTGGCCTGTGACTAACAAAATACCCGCACCATAACCTGTTAGTGTCATAAAATACTCACAGTATGGTGCCTGATGTTGAAAATATTTTCTCATCATATCCTCTGACATATAATATCCTCAATTTCCCTGTGTCACAAAACACTCTGTGTGATTTTGCTACTCATATATTACTCCCACTGTAAACTCACATATCAAATGATACCCTTACAGAGACCTTTGACACTGACTTAATACCCTGTGTGACCTTAGATTTTATCATAAGTGTGACCACTGACACATGATACACTCACTGTGGCCTGTGATGCTTACATTATACCCTCATCTTGACTTATGATTCTCACATTATAACCTCATTGTGACCTCTGATGCTGATATAATGTCCTCACTATGGCCTCACACCACATAACCTCAGATATAATAACCTATCTGGGACCTGTGACACTTATAATACTCTCATTGTGACCTCTGAGACTCATAATAACCTCACTGTTACCTCTGATTCAGATATAATATCTTTTCTGTGACTTCTGACTCTTACATGATTCCCTCAAAATGCCCTCTGACACAACACCTTCACTTTGTTTCTTGACACTCAAATATTATACTCAATTTGCCCTGTCATTCACATAATACCTCACGGTGACCTCTGACATTCAGGTAGTTACCTCCATTTTAGCAATTATGCTCACCAAATACCAACAGGGTGACCTCTGATGGTCATATTATGCAACCAAATTGGCCTGTTACACTCACATTATATCCCCATAGTGACTTCTAACAATGAAAACATATCCTTCTTGTGACATATGTCACCTCAAAAAATACCATCAGTGTGACTTCAGGCACAATCATGATACTTTTACTGTGGCCTCTGAAACTTACATAATAACCTCACTTTTTTCATTAATACTCATATCTCCTCATAGTGGCTTCTGAAACTCACATAAAATACTAAGAGTGACATAACAACCTCATTGTGACCACTGACACTGACATAATATAATTATTGCTTCCTATGATGCTCACTTTACCTCCCTATGGCATGTAACACTCAAAGAATATCTTCACTGTGACTCTGATAGTCACAAAATAGCCTGACTTGACTTCTGACACTCAACAGTATCCTCATTCTGATATCTCGCACTCACAAAATAAGCTCATTGTCACTTGTGACATTCAAAAATATTCTCACTTGACCTTTGACACTAATGTCATACCCTCAATATGACATTTGACACATTAAACCTCACTCTGACCTCTGACACAAATGTCCTCCATTGACCTCTATCGCTGACATGATACCCTCATTTAATATCTCACACTCAGATTACCCTCACTGTGACCTCTAACACTTACTTATTACCCTCAATGTGGTCCATGACACTCATAAAATATGCACACTGTGGTCTCTGTTGGACAAATAATACCCTCCTTTGACCTCTAACTCTGAAATATTATCCTCAGTGTGACCTCTGTTACTCACATAATAACCTCAGTGTGACCTCTCTCACACACATAATAAAATTATGTGGCCTGAGTCACTCACAGAATATCCTCAATGTGTACTTTGACTCTCACATAATTCCCATTCTGAGCCCTTTGACACTCAAATAATATTCTCATTGATATTTTTTAGAAACTCTAATAATACCTCTGTGGACACTCATACTCACATCATGTCCTCACTGTGATCTTTGACACTCACATTATTTTCTGAAATGACTTTGGACACTTTATCTTTACTGATGCCTCTCATACTCACTTAATTTTCTAACTTGTTATGTGACACTCACATGGTATCCTCACTGTGAGTCTGATAGTCAAATAATATCCTCACATGACTTCTGACACATAATGTCCTCCCTGTGACCTCTTTTAATAACAATGTAACCTAACTGGGACCTGTTGGTTATGTAATACCCTCACTTTGGATTATGACATTCACAAAATATCCTCAATTGACCTCTGACACTAATGTAACATTCCACTTTGACACTCAAATAATAATCTAACTGTGATATCAAACACTCATATTATGTACTCAATTTGACCTCTGACACAGACATTATATCCTTAATCGGCCTCTGACACATAATATCATTAATGTTACCTCTGGCACTTAATAACTATACTATGACCACTGGCAATCACATAATGCCATCACTGTACCCTCTGACACTCACATGAATCCTCAATTTTGGTCTCTGAAAATCACATAATACAGACATTTTGACCTCAGACACAGTACTACCACTCTGGTCTCTGTCAATCACATAATATCGTATTGTGTTCTCTAAAAGTCACATAAATATTTTCACTGGGTCCTCATTCTAACCTGTGATACTCACATAATACCCACAGATTGGCCTCCTATAGTCACATATTACATTCAATATGAATATGACATTCAATATTGAATATGACATTCAATGTGACTTTTCATGCACAAAATACCTTTTTGTGACCTGAGACCCTCACATCATGCTTACAATGTAGCCTCTGACACTCAGTTAATATCCACGTGTGGTCTCTGATGTTCATATAATAAATTCAATCAGGCCTCTGACACTCACATAATAATCTAACTGACCTCTGCAATTCACTTAATATACTCACTTTTGCCCCTGATATTCACATAATATCCTCACTTGGCATCTGACACTCACAAAATACAATCAATATTACCTTGATACTCATATAATACCCTAAATGTGACCTCTAATACTCACCAAATACCACAATTTGGCCTTATACACTCACATAATACAACTGTCACATCTGACATTCACATAATAAAATCAGTAAGGTTCAAGACAGTACTGTGACTTGGGACACTCATAATATCCTCATGCTGGCTCATGATATGACAAAATATCCTCATTGTGGCCACTGATACCCACAAAATTTCCACGGAGTTGTCCCTGTGATTGACAGTATATCCCATTTGTAGCCTCTGACACTCATACAATATCCTTTCTGAGACAGCTGCACTCACATAACATCCTCATTTGGTTTTGACACTCATATAATATCATCACTGTGGCCTATGGCACTCACATAATATACACAATTATACCTCTGAAATTTGCTTAATACCCTCACTCTGGCCTCTAAACCACAAAATATCATTACAGAGGCCTCTGACATTCACATAATATCCTCAATGTTGCCTCTTGTATTAATATATTACCCTCACTGTGAACAATAAGATTCACATAATTTCTTCACTGTTGCCTCTGACACTCATGTAATATCATCACTCTTACCATTGACACATAATATTCTCAATGTGACCACTGTGACCACTGAAACTCATTGAGTATCTTCCCTGAGGTCTCTGACATTCAATAAACATAGTCTGGCATCTAACACTGATATAATGTCATCAGTGTGGCCTCAAACATTTATATAAAATTCTCACTGTGTCTTTTGACACATAATATACTCACTGTGTTCTTTGACTATCATATAATATCCTGTGTCCTCTGACACTCATATAATACACTCACTGTTGCCATGACAATCACATAATATCTTCCCTTGGTCTGACTCAAAAACTTCCCTCACTGTTACCTAGATATTAACATAAAACCCTTATTGTGGCCTCTGACACTCACATATAATCCTCAATGTGGCCTCTGACTTTCACATAATAACTTCACTGTGACCTCTGAAACTCACATAATAACATGTGGCCTTTCACACTCACATAGTATCCTCACTTTTGACTCTGACATTTACATAAATTATTATGAATAATTACATGCACATAAAGTCCATACTCTAACCTCTGACTCTTACATAATACTTTTCATCTGGTCTCTGACACACATAAAATATCCTCCATGTGGCTTCTTAAACTCACAATAAACCCTCACTATAAAATCTGACACCCAAATAAAGTCCTTAGATGGCCTCTGACATTCATATAATATCCTTATTATGGCCTCAGGTTCTCACATAATATTCTCACTCTGACAACTATCCTCGACAAACTGTCCTCACTATAGCCACTGAAATCCAGATATTACCCTCATTTTGACCTCTGACACATAATGTCTTCACTCTGGCAGCTCACATTCACATAATATCTTTAATCTGCCTACCAACACTCACATAATAACTTCACAATATCTCTGACACTCTGGTAATTACCTAACTATAGCCAATGACACAGAATATCCTTATGTGATCTATGACAAATACTTATCCTCATTCTGGTCTCTTTTACATAATATTCTCCCTTGACCTCTAACACTCACATAGTATCTTCACTGTGGCCTAAAATACTCACAAAGTATTTGCCCTGTGGACTCTCACATTCATATATATCCTTACTTGACCACTTTTTAAAAAATACCTTTTATTTTTTTAAAGGTTAACATGCAAATTGCAGAAAAATAAAAATACAATCAAAGAAAAAATTTATTAATTTGCATGCAGCTTACTTGGACATGCCTTCCAGGTCATGAGTATACATACATCACATTTTATGTGATTGAGATCATTATGAGTATCATTCTTTTCCAACATGAATATTCACCAAAACAAAATCTAAAACCAACCTCATTTTACCACTTGCATTCACATAATATCATAACTCTAACATGAGAAACTCACATATATACCCTCACTCCAGCCTCTGACACTCATATAATGTTTACACTTGACTTCTGACACTAACATAATATCCTCACTGTGAAACCTGACACTCACATAATACACTCACTGTGATTGAAGACACTAATATCCTTAATGTGACAGCTGACACTCACATAATATCCTTAGTATACACTGTGTATTAACTTTAGAATTAACATAATATTCATACATTAGAATTTATTATTAATATACTAGTTGTCCTTTGATTTTTTAATGCCAGCATATTATCAATCATTTTACATCCATAATTAATATTTTCCCCAACTCCTTCAAAATTATGGAATATGGAATATGTTGCCTTTTAAACTCACATAAAAACTGTCCTTTGGTGCTGTGTTTGTGGTTTACTGTTAGAGCACTTGCCTAGTACAACTGAGGCACTGGGTTCAATCCTGAGCAACACATAAAAAATAAATAAATAAAATTGAGAATTTAAAAAAGAATTCTGTTATTTTTCAAACTGTCCCTTGTTCTTTCTATACTTATAATATATTCATACTATAGCATTAAAACTGCTGTAATCACTAGCCTCTGGTTGTACATACTAACATGATTTTCATTCTATAAAATCTAAAACTAAAAGAATAGCTGCCTGGCTTGGTACCCTTATTATGAATGTGAAAAACTTGTTGTACCCTCTAAAACTAATAGCTGTCATGTGGCCTTTAATGTTAAAGAATTATTCTTACTAGTCCCCATTAAAATAATATAGGAGATTCTCTGGGACCTTAAAGATGATTACATATCCATAGTGACCATATAAAACACATATAATATCTCCTCTGTTGAATTATAATAACACAATATTCCTATTATAGCTATTCCATGTCCTTTTTTTAACAGTATATGCATACAATAGCATGGAAAACTATACAAGAAATTGTTCTTTCCTTTAATGTTAATATAATTTATCTGATATTACAACATTAGAAATGGATATCCGAGTCATTCAGAGTACTCAAATACTAATACAGTATAAAAAATAGAGAATCAAATACAAATATAGAAGCTGTGCTGTGGCATCTAAATCTAATGAATTATTCATAGCCAGCATCTAAAATGAATATACTAGCTCCCTTCTACCCTGAAATAATAATAATAAATGGCATTCATATTATCACCCAAAACCAATGAAATATATGTCCTGTATCCTTTAATATTAATTTAAGACATCTTTTCCATAAACCCTGAAACCAATATAATAACTGACTTCTGGATTTTAATACTTATTTAGTATCCTTTATTTAACATCTAAAACTAGTAAACAGGTGTTCTGTAGCATTTAACATTAGCATATTTATATTATACGATCTTATGCTAATAAAATATCTGCATTTTTGGTATTAAATAATTTTTAAGAGTTATCATTAAAATTAATGTCTTAACTATAATGTTGATTTTGGTACTAAGATGATATGCATACTTGAGTTTCTAAAATAAACCTAAAGGTTTATTTCTCACTTTTAATACTATTATGATATCCATATTTTGACATATCAAACTGATATAATAGCTGCCTTTTAAAATTGATGAATTATCACACTATAGGGAGTACAACTAATATAATAATGGATCTAAGATTTTAATACTACTACATTATCCATAGTATACCATATAATATTAACAAAATAGCTTCTATAGACCTTAGATATTAATAGAAGAGTTGAGCAATAACATTCATAACAAATATAATAGATTGTGTACTCTATTATTCAAAAATAATATCATAATAAAACACCTCAAAATAATGCAGTATCTGTCCTTAGTTATTAATAGTAACACCAATACAACACCATCCAAAAGTGTTATAATAGTTGTCCTGTGGATCGTCATCCTATTATAGAATTCATACTATTGTAGAATTCTCATGACTAGGGCTGCTGTTTCTGAGCTTCACTGGCAGTGAGCACAGAGGTAAGACAGAGCACTAACTGGAACCATGTTGCAAGTTCACAACAGGCTCCATTAGAAACAAACCATGCCCTGTAACTGTAAGAGTTCAGAAAGCAGCTGATGAAGCCACATAAAAAGCTTCATCTTTGTCCCACATCTGTGGGAGGAACATGTCACCAATAATGCAACTGCAATGAAATATCCCTCATTTATACACAGGGTTCCATGCCACCTGGGATTTGACCCTTCAGAACTGGGTTGCACTCTTGCACCTGAGACAAACCAGGTGGCCCCTAAGTTCCATGGTGTCTTTCTTAGGATCACCATACCCTGAGTACACAGGTGCCGGTGTGAGGATATGAAGAAGGACATATGTAGTCTGCACTGCATTGCTGTTCCTTGCTAACACAAGACAAGAGGGCAAAGTCTGTGGGCTGTGTTTCAGGGTGTCTCAATCTCACAATGACATTGATTGTTCTGGGCTTCACACAGTCCCTTTGGTCACTGTATTTGTCTAATTAGGAATTCAGTAGGGAAATTCTGGTCATAATATATCACTTTTAAAGTTTAATTTTGTCTTTGTAAGTCTAGCTGTCAGAAAAAAATCATGATTTTAAAAGAATGCATGATTTTGTGATTTTTCTATTGAGAATTTGGCAAACTACACCTTTGTCTTGGATACTCTTCTTAGAAAGAGAATAGTATAGCCTTCAGAGCTTGGTGCTTCAGTGCTTGGATCTGGTGATGCTGTGCTTCAGAGTGTGAAAGTCAAGACTGGGACAACTGGATACAAAACCATGTTGAGGATATTGGTAGAAAGATGTATTAGAGGCAAGGGACTAACACTCAGGTAGGCTTTATTGACTTACTTGTTCATGGGACTTCTTTGTTAAGACTGTGAATCTGGTTCCAGTGGAATCAAACCCCCTGGAACCCAGGATTTATCACCCCTTTTCTGTGATTTCTTTTTTCTCCTATTTTGGAGAATTAAGTAACAATCCCAGCAGATTAATTTTTAGGCATTTTCCAAGAGTGGTCAAGGAAAAGAAATTATCACTAGTTGGCCTTGTTAGCCTAAAGGCTTTTTACAGTGATTTGGAAACTGACTGAACTTCTTCTCATTTCATGTTCCCATGAGGCTTGCCAAAGCTCACACAGGGATTTTTCTCCTTCCTGAAGAAACTTAGTGGATAGGAAATGTTCTCACATAATGCCATAATGTCATAAGATGAATACCTGCAGGAGCAGGAGATAAGAGGGGAGAATTTCCCATGACTTTGATTTTTTTTCCAGCTTAAAAGACAGGGGCTATTACCTTTTTTCAAATTCACTGGTGTCTCAGGGCTTACCAATTTCAGTATGATTCAGAGTTGCAGGTCTTCTTTGTCGGGACCCTCCCCACTTGTTTTTCCACAGTAAATTTCAAGGAACACAGAAGCATTCAGCAATGCCCTACCCTGGGAGCTCTCCAACAGGGATGATTGAGCATATGAGTATTGATATTCATGTAATTTCAAGCCAGTGGTCTCTCATCAGACTCTCACTTTTGTGGGAAGGTAATGAGAAGTCAATTAGTTCTGTGTGCACAAGCAAGATGGTTCTAATCCTTTGAGATGGTTTGTTATTTTTTGATGTTTCTTAATACAAGAGAAGAAGATAAGCTTCTTGTTTTCATTCAAAAGTGGTCACAGGGCACTCAGTTACCCTGAATTAGATTATCACTATCCTCTGAAGAGAGTGGTCACATAGTCATTTTCCATTTTTCAAAACTGAATTGTCAGTCCTTCTCTCTACTCTAGTAAGCTTAGCTATTGAATAAATATTGACTCCTGAGTTGGTTATTTTTTTTTATTTTACTGGGGTCTTCTTTCCAAATTTTACATTAGAAGAATAGAAAGAAACTGTTCAACAACACACACAAAAAGGAGTGACCTTCTGTGACCTTGAAAGAAGCAATGCAGATGTTCCCTAAAGAAATAGAGAAAGAGAATTCCACTCCCATGGTTATGACCATGGTACTCAACAATATTTTGGCAATTTAAGAGCATCATTTCATCTTGATAAAAATTCCATTCATGAATTTTATAACCAAAATATTTTCATCTATGTGAGGCATTTAGAAACGGAAATAGAAATTCCAGTTCCTTGCTATTTAATGGGGTCCCTGGAGCTTTGCATATTGCCACACACAATAATCCAAAATATTTATGGAATTACAGTAGTACCAATGCTACAGGACTAAGGAGACAAGGAGATGAGACTTCTGATGACTACATCTTGGAAGTGAAATACCACGGTTCTTACTGATTTAGTTTTCTTTGAGACCAGATGCTGATTTGGATTCACTTAGATAGGAAAGCTTCAGGTTTTGGACAATAGATTTCTCTGACGCCAGTGATATCTTGAAGTGTACCCACATCATACAATGAGAAGAAATATTGAAGCAATTTTAAATTTCACAGGAAACATTGGAAGGTCTATAGCACAGGGAGCCTATCTCTGAAAATCAGTCATGACAAACTTCCAGTGGGGTAGAGTGGAAACAGAGACAAGGTAGAACTTGATTTTCCCTGTTTCACTGTTGGAATTACATCATGGTAGAGTTGTATGTCATCCCTTGTCCCTCTCATTTCTGTGTTGTGTTTTCTCTATGTTGGTGTATTACAGACATATGACTCAAACTTTAGGGTTCCCAAACTATATGTATATAAATGACCTTATACACCTGATGACAATTTCAGAAGCATATACTGGAATAATCCCAGGGGAAAAAATGGCAAAATTATTCAGGCCCTGTAAGGCATAATGACTTCTTCAGGACCACCCACATGGCCAGAAGGAGAAAATGGGTCTGATTCAAACTGTCTCTCCAAACCGGGTGAGTTGGTACATCTGGGACTGTCTGGGGACCATATCCAGGGTGTGTTGGTGTAACCACATCCACTTGAGTATATGTCAAGGAAGATGGGAAATACCTGCATCTCAGTGGGTAATTAGAACCATCTTGTGTGAGAAAGAGTTTTGGATATGGAGTCCCCAAGGAAGTGGCCTCACTTCCTTGGCAGTAGATCACACAGAACTTGGAACCCTAGTAGCTAGGCACCGATGTTCTAGATACTCTCCCATCCTGCTTGCTTGTGTGGAGACAGCAAGTTCAGAGAAATGAGTTGTCTACTTATCTTTGGATGAACCTTTCTCAGAAAAGTCCCTAGGTGGGGCCTTCCTCAAGATTGGAAGCACTGTATCAATGTTGGAACCAACAACTCTGGTGATATTTCCCAAGAAGACCAGAAGTGAAATGGGACAGGCCATTGGAAGTGAGTAGAGTCTAGCCCTCCACTCTGATTCCCATTTAGATAGCACCAGACACTCAGAAGTTTTTGTCTCTGTGTGATTATATTTGTGTCTCATATTTGTGACTCATTGAATTTGATGTTGATCAAGCTGTGATACTATCCTTTAAAAGAGTGCCACCTTACATCATTCCCTCCGTTCCTCAGAGAGACATAATTACATATTTGAGTGAGTACAAACTAGTACTTCACAAGCCCTAGTAACTATACTTCTTAGCAAATCTTCTCTAAACACCTTAGAGAGCCTTTGCACTTACCTCAGAGAGCCTGCAATATACACCTCAGAGAAAACATTTGACTCACCCCAGAGACATTTGCTATACACTGCAAATAACCCTTTTATTCTTTTAAGTGAACACTTACACTCTATCAATAAACCTTCCTACAAATCTCATGAAGCCCTCCTATACTCATCAGAAGGCCCTCTCAACATGTCAGAGAGCCCATCCTACATAAAATTGAGAACCCACATAACACCACAGAGAATCTTTCCTTCACATCTCAAACTCACTTCACTACACGTCTAAATAATGAACCCCTACTAATACCAAGAGCTTTTTCTACATGCCTCAAATTTTCATTTATATATCCCATAGGGACCCTTCCTCCACACTTTGTTGAACAACACTTATACAATTCAGAAAGCCTTTACTATACACCACAGAGAGTACTCCCTATAAATTCCAGTGGGATGTTAATTCAAACCTCAGAATTCCCATGCTACAAAGAACAACAAACCCTACTATTCAACTCGGATATAACTTACTACTCACCAAAATTCCCTCTCTACTCACCTCTGAAGTTTGGCCTGACACACCTCAGATAAGACTCTGGATACACTGTTGAATGGCCTTCCTAAACAATGTAGGGATTCCCCCTATTATACTCAAAGAATATTCCCATTGCATCTCATTGGGTTCTACCTAGTCATATCAGATAGATTTTGTTATTCATTTCTGAGGGCCCTAACTACACAAAAGAGAGCATGCCTATGTAGACAAAAGTGCTTATACACCACTCATAGATTCCTCTTGTCCACTTCATAGTGGTCTCCCTACACACCTCAAATCATCTGCAGTACAAATCTCAGAGAACCTTCCCTTCACACTTCAGTGAACACTTCCTACACACATAGCAGTCACCTCTCCACGTAGCTCACAGCCCTACCTACTCATATCAAGTGCCCTTTCTACAGAATTCAGAGGGATATCCATACACACCTTAGACATATTTCATACACACATTTTTTACCAATCACTGTATTATTGTTGGGACCAGAGAACCATTGCTACACACCACACACCATGCCTCTAAACACCTCAGAATGCCATAATTTCACTATTCAGATAACCCCTTTACACACCTCATAGAGTCCGCCATTTGAACTTCAGGTGACCTCATTTATCTCAGAAATCTGTCCTTACCCCCATAGATATCCACAAATACACACTTCAGTTCATTCTTAATTTTTACCAATGAGCACCCACCTTATAAACTAATTCAACAGTCCTCCCTACAAATCTCAGAAAGGCTCCCATGCAAACCTCAGAATGCCCTTTCAACAAAACTTTAAAAACCCTACCTTCAAATCTCTTGTAGCTCTCAAACTTACCAAAAAGTCCTCCATATTTACCTCCTAGAGTCAAAAATACAAACCTAAAAGAACCCCACTGATACTCTTCTGAGTTTCCTACCAAAACACCTCACAGTTTCTCTCTTCTATTCTCAAATATTCCTCTCACCACACCTGAGTTTATTCTTGTTACTCTCATCAGAGCTCTCACTATTCATTGTAGAAGTCCCTCCCTACATAACTGAGATTGCATTTCTACTATGTCAAAGAGGCCTCCTACACCCCTAATAGATCCTTCTGCCCACCTAATATAGACTTCCCTACACAATTCTGAGAGACCTCCAAACACACCTCAGAGTGCTATCCCTCTGAATTTCAATTATACCTCACTACACAACTCAGCTAACCTGCATGGCAAATCTCAGAGTTCAGCCTATTCATCTCCATGATTCCTAACTTCAGTCCATATAGATCCCCATTCCACACTTCATGGGACATTCCCTTCTTCATCTATTCATCCTCTTTACTCATCTAACAGAGTTCTCACTGCTTACATCAAGAAACCCTACAAACAAACGTAACTGAACCCTTTCTACTTATCTCAGTGCACCCAATCTATACACCTGAGTGAGCCCTCCCAACTCAACTGAAAGGACCCTCACACACACTTCTTGTAGCTCTCTAATACACATCATAGAAGAATCCTGCACACCTCATAAAGTCCACAAAACACAGTTCAGAGGCCACATGCTACCAACTTCAGAGAATTCTCTACACACTTCAGTTTAACCTTCATACACAACAAAGTGTACCCTCCATACTCAAATCTAGAGCAGTTCCTACACACAACAGAGAAGTCCATACATAACTCAGTGAGTAAAACCACTTATTTGCAAGAAGAAACAATGCTTCTTTGCAAACCCTCTATAAACACCTCAAGGAGCCTACATACTCACCTCACAGAGGCCTCAATATACACACCTCAAAGAATAATTTGACTCTCCACCAGGGTCTTCCCTATACACTGTAAATACTGATTCTTACTCTGAACCTAACCCTAACCCTCACCATAAACCTAAGTCCTCTTTACATGCCACAGAGTCCTCTCTGACTCTGAAACTGATCATGACTTGACCCTGACACTAAACCCTAACCCTAGGCCTAATCTAACCCTAACCTCATAGTGCTCTTTCTTCTACACCAGTTTTTTCTCTCTACTCATCTCACCAAACTCTTACTACTCACCTCAAATGGCCCTTCAAACACAGCTCACTGAGTTCTTTCTACAATTTGCAGTGCACACACCCTGTGCAACTCTGTGAGCCTTCCCAACTCACTTTAGGAGTCACTCTCACACACAAAACAGGGCCCTAGGACAAGCATCATCTACCCTCTTAAACAATTTATACACACCACTTTACACAGCTCAGCAGCTGCACACAACCAATCTTAGAGACCCCACTCTATGTATATCATAGTATGCTCCATAAACATCCATGGAAACCATCCTTATATCAAGAGTAGTACCTACTTGTGTAGAAAACCTCAGGCAGACATCCATGTATACCTAACTGAGTACATATTATATTCCTATACAAGACCTTTGTAATAACTATACTTCTATGTGGTGCTCTTTAAACACCTTAGAGAGAATTTCTACTAACCTCAGAGAGGCCTCACTACACATCTCCGAGAGCTCTTTCCACTCAATTTGGAGTTCTTTCCTATATACTGCAAAAGCCCTACTTATTCAGTTATGTGAGTCCTCTATCTCATAGAAAGAAGTCCACTGGGAAACATTATAAATCCTCCCTACACCTTTCAGAAGGACCTCTGTACATACATCAGAGAGACTTCCCTACACAAAGAAAACCTGTTTTAACACCCCAGAGAACATTGCCTACAAACCACAAATAAAATTCCCTACACATCTAAGTAATCCCACCATACTCACATCAACAGCTCATCCTACACAATTCGAAGTGCCATCCATACACAGCTTATGGATGTGTCCTCCACATTTTATTTTGCAACTCCCAAACAACTCAGCCCTCCATATAAATCCAAGCAATCACTCCCTATAAACACCAGAGAGATGTTAATTGAAACCTCAGAATGCCCACAATACACACCTCAACCAGTGCTACAAACACAACACAGATAGATCACACTTCTATCCAAAACTGCCTACACATCTCTGGGTGCTGCATATACACACCTAAGAGGGCCCCCATCATTCTCCATTGAAAGCCCTCATAAACACTTCAGATATTTCTTATACTTTCCTCAAAATCCCTCCCATCAAAACACAGTATGTTCTTCCTACACATATCTGAGAGATCACATTATTCACTTCAGGGGGTCCTCCCTCCACAACTGTGTTAACTTCTGTACTCAGTAGTAAGGCCCACTTACACCCCCATAGATCCCTTGGCATATCTAATAGAAAGCTCCATACACACCTGTGAGAGCCCTCATACATACATCAGAATGCCATCTTTATGCATTTAAATGAGCCCTCACTATACACCACACAGAACCTACAGTACAAAGCTCAGAGTGTCTTCCATATACATCTCATCTGACCTACATGTGACATAGGACCACTCATACTTCACAAAGTCCTCCCTTCAACAGCAGTTTTTCCTCCCAATTTTTCTTACAGAGCTCTCACTACTCAGCTAAATATGTCCTACAGAAACAACAAACAGACCTGTCTATTCATCTCAGTACACATTCTTTATAAGCTGAGTGACCCCTCCCAACTCATCTCAGAAGGAATAACCACAAACATCATAGAGACCTCTGACACACCCCAAAGATCTCTTCTATGGACCTTATAGAAGTTCCCCTAAACAGATAAGAGACTGCAAGCTACCAACCTCAGTGGTCCCTCTACACACCTCAAAGTTACCTTCATTCACATAAAAATAACTTCCTAATTACCTCAACAGCAGTCTCCAAACACCTCAGAGAGACTTCCCTACACACCTCAGCAAGTACAAATTAGATTCCTTTAAACAACCTCTTTACTAACTACACTTCATTTCAAGTACTCTCTAAGTTCCTCAGAAAGCCCATCTACTCACCTCAGAAAGTCCTCAATACATTCCTAAGGGAGTCCTTTCAATTCACAACAGAGGCCTTCCCTGGATATTCAAAATACTGACCCCAAACCTGACCCCAACCCTGAACCCAACCCTAACTCTAACTCTATCACTAAGCCGACCATACACACCACAGAGAGTCCTTGCTGACATTGACAGTGATCATGACCCTGACCTTGACACATTACTAATCCTAATGCTAACATTAACCTTAACCTCATAGAAACTTCCCTTGTACATCAGTGTTTTCTCCCTACTCATGTCACAGAGCTCTCGTGCCTTACCTTAAAAGGCCCACAAAATACTACTCATTAAGCCCTTTCTACAATTCACAGAACACCTTCCCTATGCACCTCTGTGATCCCTCCAAATTCACCTCAGGAAACGCTCCCACACACCACTAGCTCAAACACGGTTTGTAGAGCTCTCTTACACATGACACAGTTCTCTCCCTCCACAGTCACATACTAACAACCTGAAGCAACTCCCAAATAGCTCAGAGCACCCTCCTTAGACATAAAATAAAATTGATTCTACGTACCTCAAATGCATTTCCTACACACCTCAGAGGGATGTCCTTACATTTCTCAGTTTGTACAAATTAGATTCCTTTGCAAGTCAGTTCTACTAATTAAACTTCCTTGCAAGTGCAGTAAAAACACCTTATAGATTCTATCTACTGATGACAGAATGTCCTCAATATACATCTCATAGAACAATTTTGTCTCAGCACAGAGGCCTTTCCTATAACTTGAAAATACTGAACCTGACCCTGAGCTTGACACTAATCCTAATTTAAGCCTACAATCAGCCCTCCTTACAAACCAGGGAGCCCTCCCTGACACTGACACTGACCATCAAACTGAACCTGACTCTTAATCCTGACCCGACGCCTAACATAATAGTGCCTTTCCTCATTTATCAGTTTGTTCTCCCTACTCATCTCACAAATCCCTGACTACTCACCCCAAATGGCCCTTGAAGCACAATTCAGTGAGCCTTTTATACACTTTACACTGCTCCTTCCTGATTCATCTCTGTGAACACTCTCAACTCATCTCATTGGGAACTCCCACAAGTGTAAAGGAGCACTCTGACAAACATAATAGTACCCTTCCTACACAGCTCAGAGGCCACTCCCTACAAATTTCAGAGGTCCCTCTGTACACACATTTTAGTTTCTTGCTGACACACCAAAGAATACCCTCACTACACATCTGAAGAACTGTCTCTACACACCTCAGAGAGACATCCTTAGAGACCTCAGTGTGTACTCACTATGGTTTTTTGGAAGCCTTCCCTAATCACCTCAGAAAGCCTGTGTACTCACCTCAAGGAACCCTCATAATACACCACAGAGAGCCATTATAACAATTCAGAGAGCCATTTCAACACACCTCAGAGGCCTTTCCATTACAATCCAAATACTCATTTGGATCCTAACACCAACTCTGAACCAAATCTTAACCCTCTAATTCTAACACTAAATCCCTAATTCTAATACTAACTCTAAATATAACCCTAATCCAAGGCCTAACCTCAAAAATTAGCCTTAAACCTAATAGTCACTCTCCCTTCTCAGGTCAGAATCATCTCCATACAAATGTCACAGAAGCCTCCCTACACATTTGAGTGCACTCCTTACACATTGAATAATGTCCTCACTTCAAGAGAAGTCCCTACACACCTGAAATAGACATATCCATAAACAAAAAAGTGAGTACATACAATACTCCTTTTCAAGCCCTTCTAAACACCTGAGTGAACCTCTGCAGGGGCATCTGGAATTCCATCCAGTGCTTCACAAAGATCCTCTGGAGGATGTTTGCAAAGACTCATCCTAAAGGGAATTGCCAGATGTTTTGCTCTGGAGCATGGTGTTTTTTTTGGTTTTTTTTTTGTTTTTGTTTTTTTTTTTTGCTGTGTTTTTCTGATAATATATTACTTATTTCAGTCTGAGAAACAGATTGCTTAAGGGGATGAGGGGAAAACAACACAAAAATT
>NW_027632632.1:0-15556 GCF_902686455.1 Sciurus vulgaris
ATTTCATAGTCTCTGTATAAATAATACTTAAGTTCTTTTGTTTAATTCACTAATTGACACAATTTCTTGATGTCTCTCAATAGGAATGCAAGTTCATTTAGGCAAGGGTTATATCTTTTATATTCTATAGCAGGTTTAATTATAAAGCACATACTAGTAGTGAATTCATGATGGAATGGATGTAAACAATCTTGAGATAGTTAAAGTCAGCAAATGGATAAAATGAGTATATTATTTTTGTGATTATCTACTAATTTTTATTGCATGAGAAAGGGTTAGATATTAGCTAAATTAAAATATTTTTATAAATATTTTTCATAAGAAAAATTTTAACTCTACTGCTTTGTATGAATAGTCCTAGACATGAGTTTATATGTAGTAATCTCTGTTACAATTTTAGTTTTATGCTTTGCTTTCTCAATCCTTCCCCCATCATCCTAAATCTTGGACTAGTGATGGAGTGATTTTCAAATTCTGTGAACCACAGAGCCATGGTGAAGACTGGCAGGCCTCCACCATCTCACTCCATGCATTCCTTTTTCCCCCAGTACACAGGGCCTTTCAAGAAACTCCCATTGCAGAGACCCCACAGTCTGGAGGAAGCCTTGGCTCCATCATGGCAATGCCCAGAAATGGAAGCAGATTTAGTAATTTGATTATTTGTCTATTTTATCTAATTTTCTGATTGTAGATCATGCATGTTGTGAGGTTTTAGTCTGCAGCCTTTATTATCTACTTTGTCTTTGCCAGTTAAAAAAACAAGTTGAGAGCTGGAAGTACATCAGAAAGATGGAAGATTCTAGAGAGGGTATTTTGATACTACAGAGAAATAATATTTGAATACCTGTCCATCAGAAAGGAACCAAATCCCATAAGAAGGACATGCAGAATTTCAAAATTATTGGCAGTTTAGGTTGGTGGTTAATATAGTACCATACCACATTAATGCTTGAAAGAATCACTATAGACTAGTAGAGTAATTAGATTATCACCTCAGATGTTACTCTTTTATTATTATGTCCTTTAAATATCCAGGAAAATACATATATGAAAGTTTCTATTTATTTTATGTATACTTCCCTGATCATTTTTGGTGGTGTCTATTTTTAAAATTTTCAAAAAACTTTTTATTTACAGATGAGAAAAAGGCCTTTATGTTATTTATTAATTATTATGTAGTGCTAAGGAGAAATCCCAAGTGCCTCACACGTACTGGGCACACACTTTACCACTGAGCTTCAATGATAGACCTAATTGTTTCTTTTTTAAAATTCATGATTGATTTGGCTTTTGCAACATGTTGTTTTTAAACATAAGAATTCAAAATTTCTTGAATTTTTTGGGGGGTACCAGGATTGAACTCAGGGGCAATAAACCACTGAGCCACATACCCAGCCCTATTTTATATTTATATATTATTTATAGATAGGGTCTCACTGAGTTGCTTAGTGCCTCACTTTCGCTGAGGCTAGCTTTGAACTCACCATCCTCCTGCCTCAGCATTAGAGGTGTGTGCCACCACACCGAGCTAAACAAAAAAAAAATTATTGTTTCATTAGATAATTATATTTACTGAAGTTTCTGAGCATTTTTTTTCTACTGCTTCCATTTTTCCTTGCCATGGCATATTATTTCCTGATGCATTTCTTAATATTTGGAAATATGAATTTATTCAGGTTTTATCTGTGGGTAATGTGTGTATTCTTTACCTGTTTAGGTGTGAGCTTACAGAATGGTGTGCTGCATTCAGCTCACACTGAGAGATGATTCTTAAATTTTCAGAAATTTTGCCTCTTAAACATGGCTATTATTAATTTTTAATCATATGAAGTTATAATTAAGATAACTTCAGAAGCAAAATTAATGAATATGCAAGAGTCATTATTTCTGATTGTTCTAGTGCTTTTTACTATTGTTATCTATGCAGTAAGCATTACTTCTGTGGTATATTTATTACAAAGTACAAAGTAATGGTGTGCTACTGCATATTTTTCCAATTATTACACATTCAGTTTTATGTTGGTAGCATGAAGTCTGCTGTGGAGGACTTTTGCTGAAGGAAACCAGAAAACAGTACAGGTCAGGGCTTGACTGACTGTTGATTGTCTAAACCAGGGGCTTCTTATTACATTTTTAGGTTTTGTGGACCATAGTCTCCGTTGCATATTCTTTTCTTTGCTTAGAAACATTTATAATGCAGAATCAAAACAAAACAAAATTAAAAAAAACAAAAAACAAAAACAAGTTTAGTTCAGTAAACATACCAAAACATCCATTCTTGTACAGGACTCTTGGTCTAGATTTAAGATAGCAATGTTAAAGGTGTTAGGGAATGAGATGAAATTTAAATATACTGTATCTCTAGCTATTATGTAGTGAATGGCACAAAAATTGAGCAGGTAAGTGTTCTTCTGGTTCTCAAAAACAACTACAGCAAAGAAAGCTCTTACCCCACTGAGAGATTAGTACAGTTCTGACATAAGCCTGCATTGTTTTCATTTTTCTTGATGGTATCAAAACTACCAATGAGCAGTTGTGTTTGAATCATACTTGTTTGTTAATAACATAATAATTTGGTTCTGTCAGGTAGCATTAAAGTTTTTATTCATAGTCTAACACTATCAAACTAACCTTATAATAATTTTGCAAAAGACTGGTGTTTCTGTGAGGACTCAGTTGCAGTTGAGAAACCCAAGGCTTCACATTTTATCCCACTTGCTCCTAAACCCAAGCACTTTCCTGCCAGTATCAGCAACCCCTACCAAGAATGCGACAGTATGTTTATGCTTAAGAACTTTTAATTATCTATTTGTAAAATTGCTTCCTGGGTATTTTACATATACTCTATTGATGACAGGACCTATAATACAACATTAAATGATAAATTTAAAATTACCATTACAGACAAGTTTAATTTGGAGAATAGCAGCTTGATAAATTTTCTGCTTTAAGGGCTTGTATACCTGGAAAATATGAACACATTTAATATACAAAGAATAATTTTTATATATGTTACTCCATGGAATAACTTTGTAAGTTAATCAGATGTCTCTAACAAACACATTTGACTTAGCTCTGTTTCTGCTTCCATTCCCCTGCCCAGCCCACCTAGTCCTCCTGCCACAAGGTCCTGCATATTTCAGTGTGGAGAGAGTAACCAGTCCAACAGTCATTGCATGTCCTAGTAAGAAGTATGATATAGCAACCCCATTCCTAAAAAGTAGTGGGAGATAATGTTTTACAATTTCCTGCATCCAAATCTGAATTGATTACTAATGAGGAAAAAGTGTTAAAATGCTCTTGGCACCAAGTTTCTGCTAGAACCTGTTAGCTCCTTTCAGATCTCAGTCAACCCAAAAAACCACACCAGACATGGGAATTGACGTAAGAGGGCTTATTAAGCAAACAGAGTGTCTCCCTGCAGGGTAAGAGAGAAAATGAGAGGAAAAGAGAGAGAGAGCATGCAAGAGAGAGAGAGAAAAATGAGGAGGAGAGAGAAAGAAAGTGAGTAGGAGAGAGAAAGCATGAAAAAAGATGGCAGGCTTGCTATCCTTAAGCAGTTGAATTCTGCCAGGCTAACAGGGGATCAATAACTGAGGATACTTGGCAATCTGACTGATGAACCCTTAGCTAGCTAGGATGTCTACAGACTGACAAGTAGTTGGGAGGTGGGGAAATGGCTGCAGTGGAAAGGGTGGGGAAGCTGCTTTATATTATATTACACTTATGAATATAAATTGGACTTTTTTAGTATTAATTTACCAAGAGAAAAATACAGAAATAAGGTAAATTTTAATATGATTTGAAAAGAAACTCTTGAGTTCAATTTTTAGAGTAATATTTTTAAGTAACTATTATTCACTAAAAGTTTAAATGTATATTTTCAGGCTGTAATTTTTATTCTACTTTGGATAATGACTTGAATGGAAGTTCTTTCATAATGTTTCATAATCCAAGAGTGTAAATGGATTTTTTAGTACTTTCTTTTTGAAGATATTTGAATTAATATTTTGATCTCTTAACTGCACACATATGCACGTGATTATAAAAGACTTATGATCTGATTTTTGTGTGTTGGTTATTTATATTTTACCTGAAATGATAATTACATAGTAGGATAAAGTAAATATTCATTAACTTAAACACTTTCTCATTTTCCAATACAGATATTGTTCACAAATATCTAAAAATGGGATCAAATATTGGGAGTTACCAAGCTTCTGGGAAGTCATCTGATGAAGTCCAGTCACCTACAGGTGTTTTTCTCAGAAATCATAAACAGATGGATCTCAATGGAGGTAACACTTTAAAAATATATAAATATACATTTATATGTGTGATTATGTATATAAATAAACACACACACATATATATGTATACATATATATATCAAGCAAATAAACCAATTTGAAAATTTTCATGAAGAGAGCTGTTATAATTATATCAGTGAGTTTTATTCTTAATATTTCCTTTTTCCTAATTACTATTCCAAGGCAAGTAAACAATAATCACAGTATTCTATATTCTACAGAATACAGAATATTCATTCTTAGTTAACTATTGCACAAAAGTGATTTTTTTTAATTCCAAAAATCTAGACTGATATCACTCTAGAGGGCCTTAACAAAGTCCTCTTTTCAGAAAATGTGATTCAGTTATATCTCTTTGAGATTCATTTGTATACTTCATATTCAGATTTTAAGAGAGAAAAAGAAAATAGACACCAGCTTTTATTCCCCTTGCTTTTTAAGTATCAGTTTCATTCCCTTTGTGGTTCATGGCACCTAGAAATACCTATTGTACATAGTAAATTATTTCTCCATGTGAGTTATGCAACATATTTCTTTTTTTTATCAATGGGATATTATAACTTTGAACACAGGAATAATGACTATTATCTACTGAGTATGTACTCTATATTAATATTTTCTTCAAAAAGTGAAATCTTTAAAATTAGAAGTTTGTTTTCTTGTAACTGTAGTGACAATGAAGATTAGAGTGTCTGTCCTGCTGGTATATTATATTATTATTGTTAAAAAATTGTTTCTGAGTCAGTTAAAGAAAACAATATCAGTGTTCTCTGTAATCAATAAGCACTTTCAATGCTTGAGTTCAACTTGATATTTGTGTAATTATATAGAAATATCAAAATAATAATAAAATTATTCTTAATTTTCTTTATAATATATGTGATTTTATCACAGATATAAAAAATGTTGGCATTTGGGTCTATATGTAGATCACATAATTCTTTCATTGAATTGTATATTTTCCCTCCAGAGGTGACATGCTATAGATTATATATATATATATATATATATATATATATATATATACACACATTTTTTTAGTTTAATTCATTTTAGTATCTAGAACAATTTATTTTTTCCTTCCTCCCTTTGCACATATACACGTGATCTATTTCTGATTCATCATGGCCTAACTGTTGATTTCAATTTTACAATGCTGAAAAATCAATACACATTTATAAGAACCCATACTTCACGTTTTGAATTTTGATCTTTTCCCTGACTGGCAATATGCAGTACTTTGTGATTTAGTATCACAGCACCCAGTTAGGCATGAAGCCACAGGACTAAACTACAGGACTCTACAGAGGTCTGTGTTGCTAAACTGTGATATTCAATGAGTTAGGTATGTTTAGGTGTATTTCCAATTTAATGATATTTTCATCTTAGAATTGGTTTATCAGGAAATAACCCCTTGGTAATTTGAAGAGCATGTACTCATATTCAAGAATATTTTGGAGATTGTTTCTTATTGTTCTAGATGAGTTTTAGGCATTTCTTTGTTTTTGGCAGAAATAATCTTGGTATTTGATTTGTGTTATATAAAATATTAAAGTTAATATGGTGATAACCACTATTTTTGCATTGTTTAGTCTAACCATTTGGAATATGGTATATATCTGTATTTAGGTCTTTTATATCTCAGTAAATATTTACACAATTCCTTTTTTATCTCTTGTTTTTCATGATTTTATTATAAAAGAATTTCTTTTTATGGAATTTACATTTCTTGATATGATGATAGAGGCAAGTTTCTCCTTGAAGTTTGTCTAAGCTCACATTCTAGAGTTATGATAACTCCATTTACCAGCAACGAGTCCTGCTTCCTCTAATGTTGAAGTCTGAATGCTAGAGAAGTACGCCAAGGCAAGCATATTAAGCAGGTTTTATTAAAAGATAATAATGCAGAGTTCTTCCTGGAGGGAGAAGGGGGCCATGGGTGATGTTCTAAAGTCCCAAGAAGTGAGTACACCCTACATCTTTTAGGATTTAAGGTCTCTTTTGTTCTCCAATTGTGTCCCACCCCCAATCTCTCCTTCCTGCCTACATGACTACGCCTGGTTTTGCAGGTGAGATGAATAAAGTAAGGAGTGGATGGGGCAGGGAGAGGACCAAAGTGATTCAGGCAGGCAAGGGCCCAGGGGGCATTAATTAGGAGTTCCTTGCTTTTAGTCCTCGATAAGAGCAGGTAAACTTGGTAATCAATGGGCTCCAGGGATCATTGACATTCCATTCTCCCAGGGGCAGTCTCCAGCTTCCAAAGGCCTATGACTTTTATGGCTTCTA
Source organism: Sciurus vulgaris (assembly GCF_902686455.1). NCBI lineage: Eukaryota > Metazoa > Chordata > Mammalia > Rodentia > Sciuridae > Sciurus > Sciurus vulgaris. The sequence goes on from NW_027632632.1 coordinate 6,597, forward strand.
TTTCCTGATTTGACCTGATACCCTATTTCTACACTAACTGCCTGTCCCCAATTCTGGCTTAAGTTAAATTAAATAGAACAACTTTTACTTCTATTAACAGCAAAAAGAAAAAGTTTTAATTTTCTTTCACATGTTGTTTTTAAAATAATATCTATTTGTTTAATTATTTATATTGATCCCATGTTGTATCTGCATGTTCCTACCATATGGTGTAATAATTTCAAAGTAAATCCAAGGTAGATTTACTAATGAAATGACCCCAAAATATCTGGGTCCAATTTTTCTTATATCATTTCTGCAAAACTGCATCATATAACTTTGCTTACAGTACTAAATATTTTGCCTTCAATATATTATGTATAATCAATGTAGGTAACTTTTAAACTGCAGTTAACTTCAGTGAATTATTGCTACAAAATAGTACTCTAACATACCTAATCAAAAGTCAAATGCCCTGTCATTTTGTTTTGATTATATTTTTTTTTGTTTTAGTAGGATTTAAAGAAATGATATCCCCTACCTGCAGATATCAGAATACATGACAGATATCTGGAAAAGTTGCAGATCAACAGTAGACCATTTTATCAACCATTGAGCTGGAGGACTCATAGAATTTACTTAGGTTTTTGGTATCCTATCTGCATCATCAGATCTGATTTTTCTATTGTCTGAATGTAAATCTTTTAATTTTTGGCAGTTATGGGAATCCAACCCCAAAATTTGCACAAGCTAGGCAAGCTCTGTCAATTAGCCAAAACACTAGCTCTTAACTTAATATTATGTAAACCTTCTGAGTTTTATTATTTTCAATTCTTTAGGGTTTATTGGAACCCTTAATGTGCATGCATATTGGAATGGGATTTAAGTTATGTTATATTTTATTTTGGTAAATTTTATTGATATATACTAGATATGCAGAATATGTATCACATATATCTTCTTAGATGTACTGTACTAATCACAATGAACATTTGTTAATATATATGGGTTATCCAGTGAAATACCCAAGCCATCACCCTACAACTCAATGAGTATCTGCAGTGTTAACATACCTGTATGAGTAGTATGCAGTTAAATAAAATTTTACATATCCCAGAAAGCCCCTTCTATAACCTTTTATTTCATTTAATACCCCTTAACTGTAGCCATGATCCCTGTCTCTTTTATACCAAAGATTAGTTTTATCTGCATGTATCATACTATTTTATTTTATAGTATGTTTTAATACCTGGAACTTTCTTATTCTCAGAAGTACACATTCTTGATAACCTTTAAAATGCTTAATACTTCTTTTCTGATTATACTTATTTAAACCACTGAACTTTAACTTTGTTTCGTTTAGTATAGAAATATATTTTCAAAAATTTACATAGACATTGAAATATATATTAATCATAAAATGAATGTCCCCTGGGATTTGGCTGAATTGTTTTTCTCATGGTACAATAAATATCTAACAGCATGCCTAGGACATTTCAGAGGGTAAGGTGCTGGTTGGAATTAAGACTGTTAAGCAGAACATGGCCAGTGCTTCTAGTAAGCAGTCTGGTAGTAAATTAAAAACAAACACCCAAACTCCATGAGGAGTACCAGTGATAAAGTAAAGAAAGACTTAATGCCACTGAAAGATTCCTGGAGAAAAAAAAATATAATATCATGCTTATAGAACTTGAACAGTTAGCTGAGAAGTGCAGCTAGCATTTCAAGGAGAGAAAGAAAACAATTCACAGAGGAAGTACAAGCAATCCTTTCTCAGGGTCACAAAAGAAGCTATAAAACCAGCTGTGAAGATGAAAATGGAGATATAAAAAAGGAAGAACTTTCACAGTTTAATTTTAATATTCTTTTTATTAATTTATTTACATTTATTTACATTTACCAGATACTTTTTAACTTATTATTTATACATGATAGAATGGATTTATACATTTTGATATATACACCAAAGAATTGTAGACACATGTTCCTTTTTATACAAATTTAGGATCACATCATTCATGCAGTTCTACTTGTACATGAGGTAATAATGACTCTTTTACTCTACTTTCATTACTATGTGCATAAAAATCCCCCCTAACTTTCTCTCCTCTGTCTGATATAAAATGACTCTATTCCTTCCTATTGCCACCCCACTTTTTGTGAATTAGCATCCACATAACAGAGAAAACATTTGGGCTTTGGTTGTTTTGGGTTTAGCTCATTTCACTTAGTGATATTTTCTAACTCCATCTATTTAGCAACAAATGCCAGAATTTTATCCTTCTTTAAAACTTTGTAATATTCCATGTCATGCTCTCTACATACCATTTATATCCATTCATATGTTGAAGGGCATCTAGATTGTTTCCATATTTTAGCTGTTGTGAATTGAGCTGCTATAAACATTGGTATGACTGTGGCATTGTAGAATGCTGATTTTAAGGGTTTTTTTGGGTATAAACAGAGGAGTGGGATTGGTGGGTCAAATGGTACGTCCATTCCAAGCTTTCTGAGAAATCTCCATACTACTTTCCATTATGGTTGCACCAATTTGCATTCCCACCATCAATCAATGAGTCTGCCTTTTTCACCACATCCTCAAGAACATATATTATTGCTTGGATTATTGATAACTGTCATTCTTATTGGAGTGAGATAAAATCTTAGAGTAGATTTAGTATGAGGGTGATATTAGCCTCATAGAATGAACTTGGAAGGTTTGTCTCTTTGTATTTTACAGAATAATTTGAGGAGTATTGGTGTTTGAAGATCTTGTAGGACTCAAATGAGAATCTGTCTGGTCTTGGATTTTTCTAAATTGGTAGACTTTTAATGGTGTTTTTGATTTTATTACTTGATGCTGTTCTGTTGAAATTGTGTATGACCTCCTGATTCAGTATAGGTAGTGTAAGGAATCTGGCTTCCCCCACCACCTGTCAATCTGCATTCATCCACCTCTCTGGTTACAGGAATTTCTGGCCTCCCCATCACCTGTCAGTCTGCATTCTTCTGCCTCTCACGTTACAGGAATTTGCGGCTTACACTGCCGTAATCTTCCTGCCTCCCAAGTTACATTCTAATATGTCATTGATCCATCAGTCAGTCTGTAAGAATTCTTCGCGATTGGTTCCTCTCAGCCCGTGAAATTCCTATGTCTGAGAGAAACCTTGAGCCATGTTCTCTTTTTTCTTTCTTCCCTTTCCCGGAGCAGACATGAATCGTCTGCATAAAATAAAAGTTTCTTGTGTGAGACCTGTATCTGCGGAGTGTTTTCTGGGAGCTAGCGATGAACCATAACTGCCCCTAACAAGTAGAATGTATGTCTATAGAAATTTGTCAATGTCTTCAATATTTTTATTTTATTGGATTATACATTTTCAAAATAGTTTCAAATTATCTTCTGTATATTGGTTGTGTCCATTTTGATATGTTGTTTTTCATCACTTATTTTAGTAATTTGGGTGTCCTTTTTTTACTTATTGTAGCGTGGCTAGGTGTTTACCAATTTTATTGTTTTTTTTTAAATAATAAACTTTTGTGTTTTGTCAATATTTTCAAATGTTTCTTTTGTTTTAATTTAATTGATTTTAGCAACGATTTTAATTATTTCCTGTCTTCTACTCTTTTTGGTATTGATTTGTTCTTCTTTTCCTAGAGCTTTCAGATGTAATGTTGTTATTTATTTGTTGACTTTTTATTTGTTAATAAATAACTCGATGCAATAAATTTTCCTCTTAGTACTTTATTCATAATATACCAGAAATTCTGGTATGTTGTATTAGTGCTCTCATTTACCTCTATGTATTTCATCCTTGGTTTCTTCTACTATCCATTCATCATTCAGTTGTGTATTATTTAGTTTCCATGTGTTAGAAATGATTTTATTTTTTATTTTATAATTGATTCCTAATTTCAGACTATTATGATGTGATAGAATGCAGGGCATTATCTCCATTTTTTGTATTTATTAAGAGCTGCTCTGTCATAAAATATGGTCTACGTTAGAAAAGGATCAATGTGCTGCCAAGAGAAAAAAGTATATTCACTCATTGATAAATGAAATATTATATTAAATGTTAAATCTAAATTATTGTGTTATTCTATGATTTCTTTATTTAGTTATTGTTTAGAAGATCTTTCAAGTAGTGTAAGAGGTATGCTAAAGTCACCCAGTATTATTGCGTTGTGCTCTACTTGATTCTTGAAATTGAGAAGGGTTTTTTTTCTGGTGTTTTTTTTTTTTTTTTTTTTTTTTGTACATAGATGCTCTACTGTTTGGAACATAAATATTTAAAATTGTTATGTCTTGCTGCTGTATAGTTCCCTTCAGTAGAATGAAATGAACTTCTTTATCCCTTCTGATTAACATGGGCTTGGAGTCCACTTTATCTGATATAAAAATGGAAACCCCTGCTTCTTTATGTAATCCATATGAGTAATATTTTTTTCTTATCCTTTCACCTTTAGTCTGTGGATGACTTTACCTATGAGGTCAGTCTCTTCAAGACAGCATATTGTTGTTTTTTTGTTTTTTTTTTTTTTTTAAATCCAATCTGTCCATGTTATTGATTGATGATTTTAGGTCTTCAATATTCAAGGACATAACTGAGATATGACTTTGTCCCAGTCATTTTGTTTTATTTCTGGCTTTTAATTTGATTTAGCTTATCTTTTGACTATTCATTTAGTGTAGTTCCACCCTTTGCTAGTTTTCACTTTTCTTTTTCACTTCATTCTCATGGAATATTTTGTTGACAATGTTCTGTAGTGCATGCATTCTAATTGTGATTTTTTTAAACTTGTGTTTATCTTGGAAGATTTTTATTTCATCTTCAAATCTGAAAGCTAATTTTGCTGGATATGAAATTCTTGGTTGGTATCCATTTTCATTCACAGCTTTGAGGGTCTGGATGGAGAAATCAGTTGATATGTGAATTGGATTTCCCTTATATATAACTCACTTTTTCCCTCTCACAGCCTTTAAGATCTTCTCCTTATTCTGTATTTTAGTTATTTTCACTATAATTTGTCTTGGTGTGTGTCTTTTGTAGTTTTTTACATTTGGGGTCCTCTATGCCTCCTATATTTGATTTTCGATTTTATTCCTTAGGTTTGAGAAATTTTTTGATATTATGTCATTGAAAAGATTGTGCATTACTTTTGCTTGTATCTCTGATCCTTCTTCTACCAGATAACTCTTTTAATTTCTTCTTCTCAAGTTATCCCATAGTTCCTGGAAGTTAGGTTCATGAATTCTTAGCATCACTACATGGTCAACATTATTTTTAATATGAAATAGTTTATTTTCATTGTCTGAGGTTCTTTCTTCCAAATTGTCTAATCTGTTGGTGAAGCTTTCCATTGAGTTTATAATTTGATTTATTGATTATTTCATTTTGAGGATATATACTTGCTTTTTTATTTCACAGTCTCTAATTCTTTATTGAAGTTAACTTTCACTTCCTGTACTTTCTCTTTGATTTCACTCTTTATACTATCCTTTGTTTCACATAACCAGATTAATAACAGATCCAGATTAACCATATACTTTGTAAACTTCTTCTTGGACATTTCTTCTATTGTGTTGTCAGTGGCTTCTCTAATTGGGGCATCTTGATTTGTTTATTCCTTTGTGTTCCCTTGTTTTTTATGTTTGTTTTCATGTATGTTTCCCCATTTGTTGTTTGGATCTGAGACCATACATATTCTACCCTGTATACCTGTATTGTAAATAAAGATTTCCATTATCCCACCTTTAACAAGGAGACCAATATCAACAACACCCAGTTCAAACAATATACAGCCACAAATCTAATATCTCCCTGCAAGGCATTCACTGTCCCTCTTGTTATAAAGAGCAATGATGAGTTCAATCACTGTCCACAATAAAAATAGAAAATTTGTTATACAGATTTACAATCTCAAATAGTGGACAAAGCAGAACAGAAACAGAGCAGGACATGGTGTTCATGAGGGAGAAACAGAGAAACCTGAAACAAAAATTCACAAAGCATGGGAGAGAAACCAGCAGAGATTGGCTCTTATGTGGAGAAATGGAAGAAATGGAATCTAGGACGACAGACATGCAAATGGAAGAATAGATACTGAGAGAAGAAAAAATTAAAAGTATAAGAATATACAGAATATATTAGCAGAACTTCAAAACACCATGTGTATATTATTGTCTTCAACAAACTGATTCACAAAATCACCCTGCTCCAAATATGATAGAGAGAGAGGTCAGAGAAGGAAATATAATAAATTAAATCTCAGTGGAAAACTGAACAACTCCCTCTGCCAGCATCCAAAAGCTTCTCAGCCCTGCCTCTGACTTCCCACAAGTCAGAAACTGGAAGACCAATCCACTATCTAACCACTCTGGACCTCAGATGTCCTGGGTTTGGCCACATTGAAATCCCAGGATCACAATGCCATTAGAATTTGGAGGAAGACAACCAGAGATGTGCAAATCTGAGATGCTGTACTCGATGGGAGCAGCCCACACTCCCAAGAGGAAGACCCCAATTGCAGACAAACCCATAGGCACCCTTATAATGAACCTCCAGATCCTGGCCAGTGTCCCCAGACAGGTGCAGCTGTGCCCCAAAATGGCAGTGGCAGCAAACCCACTGGCACCCCAAACTAACCCATTCTCTGTTTGGCATCTTAAAATGAATGTGACCACATTCAACCAAACCTGGAATCTCCCTGGCAGTGGACCTCTGGGCAATGTTAGAAATGGTAGTAGCACAAGTCAAAGTTAGCTAGCAGGATGTCAGCAAGAGCTGCAGTCATTAGTGGCGTTGGCAGCAGGTGGGGGGCCTGTGGCAACTGTGGCTCTGGCTGCAAGTGGAGCAGCACCCAAAGAGGAGAACTCTAGATGATATTCTGTGAGCAGGAAGAGCTTTTTTGGTGTTGGTGGCAGCAGCAGCATCAATGTAGTTGGCAGTCAAGTGTCCAAGGCACCATCATAGGCAGCAGACCTCCAGGAAATGCTGACTGTGACAGCATCAAGGGCAGCAGCAGGGCCTGGAGAAAGACCTCTGGGCACCTGAAGCATGAGCATCAGGTGCAGCTGTCGCACCCAGGGAAGAAATCCAGGCATCTGTGGCAGCTACACCCCTCCCCCCAGAGACCTGCAGGAAGCAGCAGTTGCATCCATGGTCATGACATAATGGGCAGCCCCAGCAACTGATGAAATCTCCTCTGGGCATCTGCAGCTGGTTTTAGATTTAATAAATTTGAAATAATGTCTTCAACTTCAGTTCTTCTTGTTCTCCCAAGCTTCTGCAAGACTCAAACTTTGCAACAGTCAGACTCAATTTTTGCTGTGTTTAAGCCAAAACAATCACATAATTTGTAAATAATTTTAATATAATAAAAGCTATTACTGAGCTATTCACCAAAATACTAAAAAGTATTAAGTGCTTACTTGGTTCTTTAATATTCCTATCAATCCTTCTTAACAAAAAGGAAATCAAAGATAGATGAGATCAAATACTAACTTTGTGTCATGTAGATAGTAAGGAATGACAGGTAGGTACAAATTGAGACACTTTTACATCTTTGCATGTCTCTATTACTACTGAGCTTGCCTGTCCTCCAAGGATTTCTTCATAAACATCCCTCCTCAATAATGCTACTCCGTGAGTAAAAGTTTGTAGGAATGCTTCAGAGAGCACCAGAAGCATGTACCAGTACAGTGCAGATAGAACCAAAGACAGAAATGGCCACAGTTATGCTGATATCTATTTTACAGAAAGTTAATGCCTAGCTTCCAGGTGATGATGGTGGCCCCAGCTTTAATTTCAAGGGCCATGAATGACTTATAGGTTTGTTTGAGTCATCTCATGGCAGGAGGACTGCTTTTCTATTATCTCAGATTCCATCAATTTGTCTGTCCCCTGCCTCAGACAGCCCTAGGTTCATACACAGCAGCCCTGATGCAGAGGAGGTGGATATAACTGTGAAAGTGGTTCACTTCACTTTTTGAATATAGATCTGAGGCTTATTTTTAAAGTGGTATGTTTTCCTTTTCCTCTTCTCCCTCTCCTCCTCCTCAAAATAGGGGTGGGGAAAAAGATTACATTGAGTTATCTGTGCTGCACAGGAAGGAGATATCTGCCAGAAGTTCTGGGAAATCAATATCTTTCAAATTAAAAAGTCAATATTAACATACCATCAGTGTGCCCTGGGACCCCCTGTCAGGGCACACCTGGAATGTATCCTTTGAAGATTATCTGTAACATGTCCTTGTTCCTCCTGATGGGGAGAATCACATCCTTTGTGACAGGAGTCCCATGTGTTTCTCCATTGCTAGCAAAGCAAAAAATGTTTTTCTCAAAATGATTTCCTTGTTATTTAATTGTCATTGGGAACAAGGACAGAGCATTTGGTTATAAATTCGTTCCCCTACCTGGGGACCCAAGAGCAGCTCCAAACTCTGACTTTCTTGGGTAGGCCTGGCACTGTAAGCAACCACACTTACATGTTGAATGAAGAAGTATGGCAACACTTTTGAGAGCTTACTACTGGAAAATTAGTAGATGGAAGAGCTTGCCTTGGGTTGATCCAGAGGAGCTATTCCTGTAAGTAAAGGGTGTGACTGAGGGATTCCCAGCAGCTGCTAAAGACCCCTTCACTTCAGGGAACTCCAGCCTTCCTTTCCTGTATTTTAAGGATTGCTCCATCTTGGTCTACTTTGAGAAAAAGGAAACTGAATGCAGTAATGTCAGGACACCTCCACCATTTGGTAAGCTCCTTTGGTATTCACACCAAGACCCTTGATTCTACACATCTGGTTCCCCTTTGTGGGAATATCTAGTCCCTTTTTTGGGGGGACTCCTGTGGTGCCACTGCTTTAGAAAGTCATGGTTTAGTGGTAGTTGGGAACTTGGAAGAATTTTTCTCATCTGGTCTGTCTGCTTTAACGGTTTCCCTCTGTCAACCATGGTTTGGGGATCCTCTTTGTCTGTCTCTAG
>NW_027632631.1:0-12655 GCF_902686455.1 Sciurus vulgaris
TCATTTAAGGTTTGAGTACTTGGTAACTCTTAAGACTTTCATTCAGGAAAATGAGGCCCAGCGAGGGAAGTGCTTGCTGTTTGGTGATGGAGTTGCTTTCTGCCTCTGTTGCCCCTCCCTCCCTTGCTCTCAGCACAGATCAGCACAACTCTGCTTCCAGCTACAGCCCCCACCGCAGATGCATGTCCATCATGCCTGTTTCTCGGTGGCATTTCCCTGTGCTTTCTTGTCACCATCTCCAGTGAAGCTAGTTATGACCAATGTCAGGCTGATCAGGGACTGGACCTGTTTGGCCAAGGGGTCATGGCTGTGAACAGGAAGTGGAAATGAGGTGAGTCAGGTGTGACCCCAGTCTTCTTACCTGGCCCTGGCCCACTCTTTGTCTCCTTTATGTCACAGACCAGGACAATCAGCATGCCTCTCCATTTTTTGAGTGGATAGTATCCAAGCCTGGCTCAGAGGCCATGGAGACCCAGCCTTTTGGGAATATTCTGAGCCCTGTCAGAGCAGCCCTCAGCTTCTGAGGCCTGGCCAAGCAAATGTGCCCTTGTCCTGGGAGTCTTGGGTAGACAGCAAGGCTGTGCATGCATTTATTGACTTGACCAAGTATCCCTTGTGATGGACACAGTTCCTGTGATTCGCCCACAGAAAATGGGCATGCAGGGTGTGGACCAGGAACAGCAGCACCACCTGCCTTCCAGGAGCGTGCAGTCAGCTGGTGAGATATACCTGAGAACCGCCCACCAGGCAGGCCTGTGCCATGTGCCAATTAAGGTGACAGGCATGCCTGAGCTGTTCTCTTCCCCAGCCCAGGGCTTCAGGAGAGAACGGAGGGCAGGCATCTGTGGGGTGAAGGTGGTGTTTCATTTTAAGATTAAACTTGGAGGAGGCTGATGCATGAGTGATGAAAAACTGGGAGGTCTGGGATGAAGCTTCATTCCAGGGCATCAGTATATTTCCCTGGGAGCCTCCTGGGCATTAATTCTGTGGTTAATTTTGTTATTAGAGACCTAGCCAAAGAAAGGGAAGTGGCTAACTGCAGGCAGGTTTAACCTTGATGAAACAGTGATTTCACCAGAATGATGTTCCCCATCTATCCTCATCCATCAAGGCTCTGCTGAAATATGCTAATGAGGCCCAAACATGGGCACATTGGCAGTGAAATGGGGCATCACTGATGCTACCTGTGCCCACCACAGGTTGATGCCACTTGCCATCCAGCTCCAGTGTAGGCAGGAGAGCAGGCTGATGTGATTTTAGGACCATCGAGTTCATGTCAGCCAAGTCCCTGCAGAAAGGAAGGGTGGGACGCAGAGGCACATGCCCAGAATAGGACAGGTTGGCTTGCTCTTGGGAGTTGTGGCTCTCAGTTCTATGGGACCCATTTTCTGGCCATCCATGTCAGAGCCAGGTGTATGGTGCACTGTAGGCAGGAAGTGTTTTGTCTGTAGGTTCCAGCATGTGACCTCTCACTTGGTGCCAAATCAAGTTATCTGTTACCATGTCAGTTTGTATCACTGTGTCTTTTTCAAATGGGTAAATAAGAGAAAACCTGGACTGGTACACTGCCGCTTGCTGGGAACCAATGACCTCTGGGCATGCAAACATGTGAACCTGGTATGCTGGGCTTGCTTCATGTGCCTTGATTTTTAATCTCACACCACCCCTGAAGAAGTGACATTCCGTGCATGCATTCACAGAGGGGCTTGGGAAGCCACATCCACATCCAAATCACAGAACTGGTAGGTGCTATGTTGGGGGATTAGACACATGTTCCAAAGTTTCTGTGGGAACTCGCCATGGGCATGATGGCCCTGCACAGGGGTAGCTTGGACCAGCTTGAACCATGAGTTATATCCTATTTGAATCCAGTTCAACATTACTTTAGTGTTCTGGACACAGTTCTTTCTGAATTAGACCATCATCTTGGGCCAGGACAGGACTCTGTCTCAGCACTCCAGTGCTGGCTCCAGCTTCAATATGGAACACCTAACTTTGAGCTCTGTGCTTCCAGTGGGTATTTGGGAAAGCTGGCCAGCTATCTCCTGATTTCATACTTCAGGTGGAAGTCACTGGAATTCTGTTTTTTGTAAGTCACTCATAAGGCTACCACAGTAAAATCCCAGGTGCCTGGAGTTTATTGTTATATATCTTTAGTTTCCTGCTGGTCCCCTTGAGTCATCCTATGGAGTCTGTGTCTTGCCACACAGAGAAAAGGCAACAGCAATGGATACTCCTTTCTATTTTCTGGCATCCTTGGGCCAGTTGCATTAGAGCCCCAGACACTGTGGGCTCCCAGAGGCTGTCCTTTCCACCTTCCTCCAAGATGCAGACCCTGAATTGCAGCCACTCAGGTGAAAAGCAAGCACAAAATTCCCAAATCTGAAATACAGTGTTGTCTTTTTTCTTAATGAAGAAGGGCAGAAAGTGGAATAAAACCATTTAAAAAGATGCTAATTTCCCTGAAATAAACTGAACTCGAATAAGAGATGCAATTTGGCCTTTAAGTCTCTTCTGTCATTTGTTAAATCAGGTGTTGACCTTGAGGACTACAGACTGTAATAACCAAAGGTCTGTCTGCTGTTCAGTGTGCCTTGCCAAAAGGTAGCATCGGCCAGAGGGATTGGTTGGGCCTGCCGTCTGGCAGATCGGATCTCCCTCAGTTGCTCCTCCCATTGTCTTTTTCTTTTTCTGTTTTTTTTTTAAGGAAGAACCCACCATCTCCTTTCCTCTACTGATTATACTTCTAGTGAGTGGCTCCTGTTTTATTATTTAATCAAAATTGTCCCTCTTCTTCTTTTTCTTTTTTCTGCATGACTGGAGATTTAAACCCAGGTGCTTTACCACTGAGCTTCATCTCCAGCCCTTTTATTTTCACTTTGAGACAGGGGTCTTACTAAGTTGATGAGGCTGGCCCCAAACTTGCCACTGCTTGCCTCAGCCTCCTGAGTCATTAGATTACAGGCGTGCACCACCATGCCTGGCGCCTCTGATGTATTCTTAACAACATCTTCCTTGTAGTTTGGGGAGCTTTTTTGGACACCTATCCTCCACCTATTTATAAGTTGTCCATGGTCCCCATTTGGCTCCTTCAATTTTTAGAAAGCTATGTTTTTCTTGTAATAACCTCTTTGCTTCTGATAGATAGTGGTGATGTAAATTTAACAAGGGTAATTAGACTGGTGGATTTTCCATTCACATTGACACCACACAAAATTTGTACTTAGCAGCAGTGTTCAGCAGTGTCCAGGAAGCTGGGGGGGAAAATTCTGAGCATTTGCAGGAAGCTACTACCAAAGTACAGGGTTAAGAGTCTCAAAACTCTCCAAGGCAAATCATATTTCTATGAAAAATTGATGTAGCATCAACAATATAGCCTGAGACATTTCAGTGAACTCACTGTTATGAAGGTGTAATTCTTGTGTTTTATACCTGCAGACAGTAAAAGTATCAGGAACAGTCTGAAAAGCCCGCCTCATTACTTAGACTCTTAATTGCCAGTCTGCAATTTAAAAAGTCACATGAAAAGGAATTGATTTTGTGATAGAAGGAATGCATTGATTTTCTCCACATTCTGTCTCTGAAAATGAAGAAAACAGAATGAGGCAGTAGTTTAAAAGAACCATCAGATTCAAGGTTTATGACAATAATAAAAACTTTTTTCATATAGAATGTTTTAAAAAGATTTGAATTTTTGTAACTAGACTACGATACAAGACTAGTACAATAAGTTATATAATAATAAGTTATTTGTGAAAATAGATGAACTGCGTTCAAGCAACTCTGGATGATTTATAAGCAAAAAATAGACCCTCACATAGCAATACAAGGAGACAACAGAGTACCCCATCACAATATGGTATTTGCACATCACCCGGGAGATGATCTACTTCAGTTTAGGCCATGTAGGCATGCTCAAGGCCACTCACCAGGAAAGTTTTGATCTTGTTTTACCCTAAGGAGTTAGAAGAGGCCACCAGTGTGATTGATTTTGTGAGGGTATTGTTGCTGCTAGCCTGAAGTCCAGGTGCGGTAGACTCACTCCATTCCTGGCAGCATCATCTCTACTTCATGCAAGACTCCTGGCACTTTGCTTTGAATGTTTTTCTTTTTTCTTTTTTTTTTTTTTTTGATGTTTGAACATAATGTTATGTTTTTCCTTCCCCCCCACCCCTCCCACCTCTTTTTTCCCTCTATACAATCCCTTCTTCCTCCCATTTTTTGACTTGGAGTTCATATACAGCAAATCTTTCTCTAAATAAAGCCGTTTGTCAAATATGACTTTGGACTAGGGACTTTTTTTTTCTCTAAATGCAAGAACTGTTAAACATGGTGCATCAAGCATGTATGTATGTCTTTGTTTAATTTTGGGTTTTCAATCTGAGCAGACATAATGAGTGGGAGGGTACCATTGATTTCTTCCTGCACTAGAGGCAGCCACTGGCTTTGGGAATAAGGCTTCCAGCCTTTAATGGCTTGGGCTCCCTGGGCTTCTCACCGCCAAATAGTGCAGGGTCTCCCCCTTTGGGTGAGATAGAACTGTGGAGCCCATGGTGTTACCCAGCAGATGTCAGACCTTTGACCCCGTCTGTCCCCACTATGTGGGGAAGGCTTTTCTGTACCCTCCTCTCTGGCCCTTCTGTCACCATGACTGTTCTCAATGTTCTGGAAGCATTAATTCCCTACAGGGAAAAAAGTTCACAAAAGAAATGAATTATGCATGTGGAATTCATTTCCTTCACAAACAGGGAATCCAACAAACTCCACAGCTGTTTGATCTTTGGGCAAAGGGGAGGGGGCTGGACTGAGGAGGGCAGTGGGGGCCATCAAAAGAAGCTGGAGAGGGGCAGCAGGAGAGGAAGGATGGCAGGAAATGGAAAGGAGCAGTCAGGAATGTTGTGGCCTAGGAAATACTTTATGGCCCATTGTGCTTGCCAGCACACATGTGCACACACGCACCTCACTAAAATCACATGGGAACTTCTCCTGGGGGAATTGTAAGGTGGTACAATCATCCTGGGGAGAGAGGACAGTAGCTCAGGGGGCGACCCCTCCTGCAGGGAAGTTCTGGGTGGATTCCTGACATGCCATGTGCAGGTGAGACCCCCATGCAGATGAGGTGTGGTGGGAGCACACAGCCTTCAGAAGTAGATGGCTTGGGTCCAGACCCTGGGAACCCAGCACACTGACCTTGGGGAGTGGCTGGCCATTAGCTTCCATCTCTTCTGCCACAGGCATTATGCCAGTTGCCTAGTGGAGACACCACCTGGATCAAGCAGAAATGCTCTGAAAGTAGCACAGAATGCAGACACTCAGGCCCGCGTGCTCCCAGTCCATGTTCCCTCTTCTTCATGACTGTGTGTGTGGTGACTTGGCCTTTGTGGCAGCCAGGATTTCTCTGCAGCAGAAGCAAGAAAAAGTTGATTCAAGAGAAATGATATTGTTAAAGTAAACAAAATTCAGTCAGCACTCATCTCTAATGTAAAAACTGTTTGAAATGATCCATTGGATATTTCTGGCACATGGAGCCAATGGTCACTCGTGGCTGCTACTGTGTGGCCAGTGAGATAACCTGCAGCTGGTGACACTTGCACTGTGGAAGCACCAAGGTAGGTCTGGGTTTCTTTGTGGGCTATGACTGGGAAGAAGCAGGGTCTCCCTGCAGCTCTCGTCAAGTGTCTGGGGTCTGGCCTCCACCCCAGGCTGCCAGGGCTGCACAGGTCCAAGCCTCGCCAGCCTACTTCAAGGCATGTAAGCATTCCAGAGGTGCCCTGGTTTGCAGCCAGCTGTTTCGCAGGGTGACAATGTGCACTGGGGTATCTGCCCACCACAAGCATGTGCCCACATGTCCTGTGGGCCCCTATGAGGGCCACATCTGTGCAACTCTAGGCCCCCCACCTCAACTTCAATCCCACACTTGGGCTTCACATATTTTGTTTGGCTTTATAAGTAAGAATCTGCTTTTAAGAAATGCTGAAACTCAGTGATGCAGAGAATAGACCAGTGCCTAGCATGAATTATTTATTTATTAGGATTTTCATTGCCCCTTCACTCTCAAAGACCAATACAGTATTTGCAGTACTTCAAACAGATAGCATTTAACATTAAAGATTAAAAATGGGGCCAGTCAACCAGTGGACACTGGGATGGATGAGCAAAGAGGGCAGGGAATGAGCAGGGAGAGGGGTTGACCTTCTAGACCCTGGGAATCCTGTAGCCCAGGAGTAATCATAGAGACTGCAGGCCTGGCTGATTTCACTGTGACTGTGCTCACTAAGCCTGCTCCTGAAGGGGAGGCCACCACCTTGATCTCACAGGCCACTCCCAGTGTGGCCTTTCCACTTCAGGCAGGATGCAAGCTTTCATTTTAAGGTAAGCAGGCCTAGCCTTCCTGAAAAGTCAATTTGGTAATAAAAGTGTAATAAATGCTTTTTTTTTTTTTTTAATGTTACACATAAACCTTTCAATAACATAATTGGTACAGAGTGGTTTTCAACCCTGGCTGCACACTAAAGTCACCTGAGGAACTTTTACAAAATACCACCAATGCTTGGGCTCCGTGCTGCAACAAAGAGACAGTCCCTCTGGGGCTGGTGCTGAGTGTCCCTCTGTCCCACAGCCCAGGTTTTTGCATTTTCACCAGGGTGTGGGACACTGCCTGGGGGTTGGGGTGGCACTCAAAGGGGGGAGAGAGCTCCAGATGTGGGTGTGCTGAGTGCCCTTCTGTGAGCCATGGGGAGGGGTCTAGGTCTTGCCGCAGGGTCCTCGAGTTGTAGGGTGTACTTAGGGAATGTTGCCACCAGCTCATTGCCCACATTCTTCAGGCAGGGGACTTTGGAAGGTGGCAGTGTCCTCTGGCCCCATCCTCCACACCGAGTTCCTGACATAAGGCAGGCGTGACCAAGGGATGTCACACAGGATGTTCTCAGTGGCATATGGCCTTTCCCCGCACCCTGCAGAGGGTCAAGCTGAGGCCTAGAGAGGCTGACCCTTTTGTTGGGGTCCCCACCCTTGTCAGTAGTGGGGAAGGGATTGAGCTGGCTCACCTGCTCCAAAGCCTTGCCTCTTTCCACTGCCTCCAAAAGCACCTGGGACTGGTGGGTGTCCGTACCTTCTTTCCGTAGGAAGGTCTTTGGCTTACTCCTTCCTGATAGCTGAGGAAATTTGAGGAAAGAAATCTGCTTCTGCAGCGATAACCTCAGAGACTACCAAGGCAGCATGTACTCCCATCAGGCTATGTGTGGACCTGCAGCCCTGGGGCTGATGGCCATTAGGATTGCTCCTAGAGAAAGAGAGCTCGGGCTGTGTGTGTGGTAGCTGGCCTGGTCTGGCCACTGCTCTCTGCCCCTCTCATTTTCATGGACGGTCCCAGATGGAGCATCCTTACTCCGGAGGGCTCCTGGACCCAGCCATTCATGGCTGTTCTGGAATGTGGAGTCCTAGCTAGTCTCTTCTGGCTCCCTCTACCTCTGTGGTCCTGAACAAATGGGCAGTATGTGTCTCCTGCCCTTGATCATATTTTCAAGCTTGAAACACAGTCTTTTAAACATTAAATGCTCCAAAGCCCCTCCTGAATGGACCCCTCTCCTGTGGGTGATGGTGCTGTTGGGGGACCAACTCACCTGCATTCCTGCCTCTAGGGGAGAAAAGAGGTGACTGTTTTAGAACAGACAAAACTTTTTGGGGAGTCTGTAGGCTTAAATCAATTCTTCCTTGACAAAATTGTCCTGGCCTCCAGAAAGGATGGTACCCAGTCCAGCAGCATTCTTCCCGTAGTAGGGACAGTGGGCACCCCAGTCCATGGGTGGTGCCTAGGACTTAGTCTGTGCATGTGGTGGGCCTGGTTGTGCCTTCCTGGGCTCCAGCAGGAGAAGCCCCCACTTTGCTGCACATGTCTACAGTGGTCTTCTGCCTCATGGCAGGCTCTATCCCATGCTCAAGGTGTCTTTCCCCACCCCTGCCTGGGGTGTAGAAGGCAGAACAGCACTCGTGGCCTCTGCCCTGCTATTTGGAGTCTGGCCCTGATCCAGTCCCACAGTCTGCCTTGGGAATGCTCTTCAGTGCTCACTGACACCCAGACCATGGCTTTCCTTTCCCTTCTTGTAATATTGACAGCTTTGGGGGTTCTCTGCTGGAGAAGTCTGCAACCAAAGACAATAGTGATGTGGCTCTGACGTATGGCTTTGCTTTCCAGGGTCCTTTCTGTAAGGAAGGCTGAGCAAGAGTCTGGGTTCCTGGGAAAACACAGAAGAGAAGCTGTTGCTCTGGCCATGTGCATCTGCAGAGTAGGCCAGGAAAAAGGCAGTGCCAACCACAGCAGCTGGCCTCACCTGTGCCTGGCTGCAGGGAGCCAGCCCTCTCTGGAGATGGGCAGATGCAGAGCTGTGTTGGACAGATGCCAAGTTCCTCCACCTGGCCCCCTGGCCTTCTTCCCTGTATGGAGGGAAGTCCCTCAGCATCTGTGGCCTTCCTGCAGTGACCTGTGGACACCTCTTTGTCTCTGGATGGCTGGTAATGGGAATGGGCTTCACCCCTTGGTATACACAACACACCAAGTCAGTGCAGCCCAAGCAAATGATTCCAGAACAGGCACCTAAGAGTTCCTTGTCGGCCTCCTGGCCTCCCAGCCTGGAGAGGAGGAGGAAGTATGTGCGGGGCCCTTGCTGCTCTCCTCCCCTCCTCCTCCTGCATCTTCTTTCACAAGGAGAAAAGGAGTCATGATGGTTGAAGGTACAGAGTAATGTTGCTCAGAGGAGAGAGAGAGTGCACACCAAGGAACATCCTAGAGAGCTCCAAAGTGGGCACAGAAGAAACTTCAGTGCCGCACTTGGCACCCCAGGCTCCTAGCTGAAAAGGAGGGTGATAAATTTGGTCTCCGCCAACATTAAACTAATAAATGAAATTTGTATTTTAGAGCAATAATAATTTGATTGTATTTTCTTTCCTTCTTTCCCATTTGCACCTCTGCCTCACCCACATGGCTCAGTCTTTGGCTTTTGGGAGGCAGAGAAGGCTGGAGGAGGCTTTGCAAGCTGTTGATTTACATTTTGTGAACAGGTAAGGTCTCTTCCTGGATCATTTTGTCCCCTTTGCTTAGGCAGTCACTGCTGCCAGTCCTCATGTTTATTTCATCACATGTGGTGACTGTCTCATTTCCCTACCCCGATGTTATTATCGCACAGAGAGTGGGCCCTGCAGAGTTGCACCTATGAATTCCACTGTGTCTGCTCTGCTCCCCACCTTGTTGCCAAAGCTGGAGGTGTCAAATTAAACCCAGCCTAGAGAGAGTAATTAATTGCAGGAGAAAGCCCAGAGCAGGAAAGCAGGAGGTGGGGACTCATCAGTTGCCCTGCCCTCTGAGCAGTTGAGGTGCAGTGAGGACTGGAGGCAGAGGCTGTAGAGGGCCTGCAGGAGGTGACTGCTATCTCTGGTGCACTTGGAGGGACACCCCACACCCTGCAGGACCTGATGCACTGCTCCTGGCCCTGTGGGCTTATCTCAGTCCTGGCTGTGGTGTGTCGCCTTCCCTCGTTGCCAGGCTGATTTATTATCATGGCTTATTCAGATTGGGTGCCTTGCAAAGCAGACAGTAAGTGGAACATTGGGGCAGCCTGAGCTTGTGGAGGGAGAGCAACCATGCACAGTGTGTGCAAGGAGTGTGGAGGTGCATGTGAGCTCCTGGCTCAGTGGCTCTGATCACCCACACAAATCCAGGTTCCAAGATGGTAGCAGAGGCACTCACCGCATGGTCCAGTGTCTCAGTGAGTGCTCCCAGATGCCCTCCCTCAGTGAACCTGGCAGAGTGTTGGTCCCTTCATCCCTGATTCACAACCTGGTGTCACTTACTCTACACAGTACTGGCATTTTGTCTTCAGAGCACTGTGATCAAGATAAGCCTTGGTATTGACCACTTCAGATGGGCAGGTGGGGATAGATGCTGTGACTCAGTGCTCAAGATGACAGAGGCTGAAGGGGAAAGAGGGTTACCTTTCAGGTTCTCTGTTTCCAGAACTTGATAATTTTTTTGCTTAGACCACAAATTTCTCTAGATTTTGTGAGGAGAGTGGAGATTGGTAGGAAAAAAAAAGCTTGTAAAATAAAAAATAGGAATCAATCTGTGCTCAGTAAAATGGATAGACTTGAAGTCTGCTGTTGGTAGGTTCTGCAAGTGTAGCCAAAACTGCAGTTAAGTGTGAGACTCCACCACCCTGGAATGCTTCCTTCTGCCCTTTCTGCCTCAAACAACCTCAGGCACAAAGTAGCACTCACCTTCTACTCTATGGAGTTTGTCTAGTCTCACTTTTTATACCAGTTTGATGTTTAACACATAAATTTTAGAAAAAGCTTTGGGGCACATGGACAACTAGCCCTGTCTGCTCTAGACTCAGTGACTGACCAGGCTGCCAGGCAGTGGGGAGGGGCTAGCTCAATCTGCCAGGCAGGAAGGATTAATGGGCCAGCTTAGGTCACCAGGCAGGAGGGATGGATGGGCTAGCTTGCTCAGGCTGCCTGGCAGGAGGGATGGGCTAGCTCAGGCTGCCTGGCAGGAGAGATGGATGGGCTAGCCCAGGCCACCAGGCAGGAGGGAGGAGATAACTCAAGCTGCCAGGCAGGAGGAATGGATGAGCTAGCTGTGGCCACCAGACAGGAGGGAGGGGCTAGCTCAGGCTGCCAGGCAGGAGGGATGGATGGGTGAGCTCAGGCTGTCAGGCAGGAGGGAGTGTCTATCTTAGGCTGACAGGTAGGAGGGAGGAGCTAGCTCAGGCTGCCAGGCAGGGGAGATGGTTGGGTAAGCTCTGGCTGTCAGGCAGGAGGGAGTGTCTATCTTAGGCTGACAGGTAGGAGGGAAGAGCTAGCTCAGGATTCCAGGCAGGAGGGAGGGTCTAGCTTAGATATGGTGTGCAGAGGCTCCTCATCCCTCAGTTCAGAGTGGCACTTGATGTCCTGGGCTTGTTTTCTCTTGGCTAGAGTCCATGCCCTGAAGAATGGGGAGCATGGTGAGAAGACAGCATTTTCCTTCCTCAGGGTTTTCTTTGTGGATTATTTGATTTTAAAATTCTGGTCCTTTTGGGGATTAAAATAGGATTTTATTTTTTGAGAAATTTAGATCCTTTTCTTTCCAAACAGAAGAGTCAATTTAAAAGTAAAAATCTCTGGCAGTTGTACTTAAACCCACTGCTCTGGGAAGAGGACTGTGACACCCCATGGACAGAACAGTCTGAGGAACTTGGTATTGAATTAGCAGTGAAGCCCAGTTCCCTGACTTACAATTCAGTGTGGTAACTGAACCACAGGTGTGACGGGGTGCCACATGCATGCCTGTGGTGCCTGGGTCCATCAGTGCTGCTTACAGGGACAGAGAAGAGCCAGGTCTGGGCCCTGGTTGGGTTGACATCAGGACGAGACCCCAGGCCTGCATTAGGGTTGATCTAAGCTCTGCTGTATATCCTTGCTGGGTCTTCTTCATTCAGTTCTCTGCTGGTCACACTGGAATGCGGAACAGATGGAGAAGGGTCTGGAAAGATCAAGTGAAGCAGAAATGCAGGAATTTAAATGCTCACACCCTCTGAGCTTCCCTGGTGGGGTTTGTGCTTTCTAGAGTCAAGATCCTAACCTCTGGGCATACCCTCATATATCTCTCTTCCCTGCCCCTCACCCGTAAAATTCACAAAGAGAAATGCAGGTATATAGCAATTCAGGACCTATTTAAGAAGAGCACAGTTGTAATCTGTTGATGGAAAAACTCAAAGGAATTAACTAACTAATGCATTCATGTGGTCATTTGGCACCATCAAACTGGGTACAGAAAGTAAATGAAGTAGCCTGATGTGGTGCTTGTAGTCCAGCCACTGGGAAAGCTCAGGCAGGTGGACCTCAAGTCCTGGGCCAGCCTGGACAGAGTGGCAAGACTCCTCTCAAGACACATACTTATAGAGAGCTGGGCCATAACCAGAAGTAGAGGCAGGACCAGCTCCCTGGAGCCCTGGGTCCAACCCCAGTACTGCAGAATAAAAACACCAACCAGTCCTGCCCTTGAGCTCACGGTTGACATGAGGGGGAATGAGTACAGCACCTTCACAGAGAAGATCCCAGGTGTTGGAAAGTCTCCCCCATGGCCTGCTTGGATCCAGGCAGCACGTTTTGCAGGATAACTCTGGGATGGAGCTGGTGCCATGTGTTGCAGCCAAAGGAGCAGCTCACTGATTGAGCATGCCTTCCCTGCCAGGCTCCAACCTACCTTTGAGGTCCTCCTGTGGGGTCCCTGCTATGGGTGTGCTTTGGTGTGGTAGTGGCAGAGTCCTTAATTGAATGGAGAGAGGTGTTGAGGATCTGGCCTTGGGACCACTCTGAATCTCCCAGGCTGAGCTGCTCCACATGGTCCTAGTGCCACATAGCTTTCCCATGTTTCTGATGCCAATGAGCCTCTCCTTGTGACAACCCAGTGCCCTGCACTGTTGTCATGTTTTCTCTGTTTGCACTGGGCTCTGAGTCTGTGAGCTGTTTTATAAAGTTGTGTCCTGTAGTTGCCCTGAGGTGTCACAGCATGGCCCTGTGTTTTACATGGTTGGTTTTACATGAAGATGCTGCAGTCGTTAGGGTGTACATGGCATAGGACTTGGTGGAGGTTTCGTGTGTCCAGTGAGTCTGTGGTCAG
>NW_027632630.1:0-26291 GCF_902686455.1 Sciurus vulgaris
GGGGAACACAAAGGAATAAACAAATCAAGATGCCCTAATTAGAGAAGCCACTGACAACACAATAGAAGAAATATCCAAGAAGAAGTTTACAAAGTATATGGTTAATCTGGATCTGTTATTAATCTGGTTCTGTGAAACAAAGGATAATATAAAGAGAGAAATCAAAGAGAAAGTACAGAAAGTGAAAGTTAACTTCAATAAAGAATTAAATATTGTGAAAAAAAAGCAAGCATATATCCTCAAAATGAAATAATCAATAAATCAAATTATAAACTCAATGGAAAGCTTCACCAACAGATTAGACAATTTGGAAGAAAGAACCTCAGACAATAAAAACATACTATTTAATATTAAAAATAATGTTGACCATGCAGCAATGCTAAGAATTCATGAACAGAACTTCCAGGAACTATGGGATAACTTGAGAAGAAACAATTAAAAGAGTTATCTGGTAGAAGAAGAAACAGAGATACAAGCAAAAGTAATGCACAATTTTTTCAATGACATAATATCAAAACATTTCTCAAACTTAAGGAATAAAATTGAAAATCAAATATAGAAGGCATAGAGGACCCCAAATGTAAAAAACTACAGAAGACACACACCAAGACAAATTATAGTGAAACTAACTAAAATACAGAATAAGGATAAGACCTTAAAGGCTGTGAGTGGGAAAAAGTGAGTTATGTATAAGGGAAATCCGATTCACATATCAACTGATTTCTCCATCCAGACCCTCAAAGCTCTGAAAGAAAATGGATGCCAACCAAGAATTTCATACCCAGCAAAATTAGTTTTCAGATTTGAAGATGAAATAAAAATCTTCCAAGATAAACACAAGTTTAAAAAATCACAATTAGAATGCCTGCACCACAGAACATTGTCAACAAAATATTCCATGAGAATGAAGTGAAAAAGAAAAGTGAAAACTAGCAAAGTGTGGAACTACACTAAATGAATAGTCAAAAGATAAACTAAATCAAATTAAAAGCCAGAAATAAACCAAAATGACTGAGAAAAAGTCATATCTCAGTTATATCCTTGAATATTGATGACCTAAAATCATCAATCAAAAACATGGACAGGTTGTATTAAAAAACAAGACCCAACAATATGCTGTCTCCAAGAGACTGACCTCATAGGTAAAGTCATCCACAGACTAAAGGTGAAAGGATAAGAAAAAATTATCACTCATATGGATTACATAAAGTAGCAGGGGTTTCCATTTTTATATCAGATAAAGTGGACTCCCAGCCCATGTTAATCAAAAGGGATAAAGAAGTTCATTTCATTCTACTGAAGGGAACTATACAGCAGCAAGACATAACAATTTTAAATATTTATGCTTCAAACAATAGAGCATCTATGTACAACAACAACAAAAAAAACAACAACAAAACAAACAGAAAAACCCTTCTCAATTTCAAGAATCAAGTACAGCACAACACAATAATAGTGGGTGACTTTAGCAAACCTCTTTCACTACTTGAAACACCTAAACAATAACTAAAAAGAGAAATCATAGAATAACACAATAATTTAGATTTAACAGTTAATATAATATTTCATTTATCAATGAGTGAATATACTTTTTTCTCTTGGCAGCACATTGATCCTTTTCTAACATAGACCATATTTTATGACAGAGCAGCTCTTAATAAATACAAAAAAATAGAGATAATACCCTGCATTCTATCACATCATAATAGTCTGAAATTAGGAATCAATTATAAAATAAAAAATAAAATCATTTCTAACACATGGATACTAAAGAATACACAACTGAATGATGAATGGATAGTAGAAGAAACCAAGGATGAAATACTTAGATGTAAATGAGAGCACTAATACAACATACAAGAATTTCTGGTATATTATGAATAAAGTACTAAGAGGAAAATTTATTGCATCGAGTTATTTATTAACAAATAAAAAGTCAACAAGTAAATAACAACATTACATCTGAAAGCTCTAGGAAAAGAAGAACAAATCAATACCAAAAAGAGTAGAAGATAGGAAATAATTAAAATTGGTGCTAAAATCAATGAAATTGAAACAAAAGAAACATTTGAAAAAACTGACAAAACACAAAAGTTTATTATTTGAAAATAAAAACAATAAAATTGATAAACACCTAGCCACACTACAATGAGTTAAAAAAGAATACCCAAATTACTAAAATAAGTGATGAAAAACAACATATCAAAATGGACACAATTGATATACAGAAGATAATTTGAAACTATTTTGAAAATGTATAATCCAATAAAATAAAAATATTGAAGACATTGACAAATTTCTATAGACATATGTTCTACCTGTTAGGGGCAGTTATGGTTCATCGCTAGCTCCCAGAAAATGCTCTGTAGATACAGGTCTCACACAAGGAACTTTTATTTTATGCAGATGATTCATGTCTGCTCAGGGGGAAAGGGAAGAAAGAAAAAAGAGAACATGGCACAAGGTTTCTCTGAGACATAGGAATTTCATGGGTTGAGAGGAACCAATCGCAGAGGAGAATTCTTACAGACTGACTGATGGACCAATGACATATTAGAACATAACATGGGAGGCAGGAAGATTATGGCAGCGTAAGCCAGAAATTCCTGTAACGTGAGAGGTGGGAAGAATGCAGACTGACAGGTGATGGGGAGGCATAAATTGATAAATGGATAAAGAAAATGTAGTAGAGATACACAGTGAAGTTATTATGTGAATGTCAGAGGCCACATTGAGGATTAATGTGTCAGAGGCCACAATCAGGGTTTTATGTTAATATCTAGGTAAAAGTGAGGGAAGTTTTTGAGTCAGACCAAGGGAAGATATTATGTGATTGTCATGGCAAAAGTGAGTGTATTATGTGAGTGTCAGAGGACACAGGATATTATGTGAGAGTCAAAGAACATAGTGAGTATATTGTGTGTCAGAAGACACAGTGAAAATTTTATATAAATATTTGAGGCCACACTGATGACACATTTCAGTGTTAGATGCCAGACTATGTTTATTGAATGTCAGAGACCTCAGGGAATATACTCAATGAGTTTCAGTGGTCACAGTGTTCACATTGTGAGTATTAAGTGTTAGTGGTAAGAGTGATGATATCATGTGAATGTCAGAGGCACCAATAAGGGAATTATGTGAATCTTATTGGCCACGGTGAGGGTATTATATTAATACAAGAGGCCACATTGAGGTTATTATGTGAATGTCAGAGGCCTCTGTAATGGTATTTTTGTGGTTTAGAGGCCAGAGTGAGGGTATTAAGTAAATGTTAGAGGTTCAATTGTGTATATTATGTAAGTGCCAGAGGCCACAGTGATGGTATTATATAAGTGTCAAAACCAAATGAGGATGTTATGTGAGTGTAGCTGTCTCAGAAAGGATATTATATGAGTGTCAGAGGCTATAGATGGGATATACTGTCAATCACAGGGACAACACTGTGGAAGTTTTGTGGGTATCAGTGGCCACAGTGAGGATATTTTGTCACATCATGGGCCAGCATGAGGATCTTATCAGTGACCCAAGTCACAGTGACTTCTTGGACCTTAGTGATTGCATTATGTGAATATCAGAGGTGACCATTATATTATTTGAGTGTATACATTGAGGTATTTGGTGAGTATTAGAGGTTACATTGAGGGTATTACATGAGTATCAAGATAATATTGATGGCATTTTGTGAGTGTCAGATGCCAAGTGAGGGTATTATGTGAATATCAGGGGAAAAAGCTAGTATATTAAGTGAGTTGCAGAGGAGGTCACAGTTAGATTATTATGTGTGTGTCAGAGGCCAGATTGAATTTATTATATGAATATCAGAGACCATATGTAGATATTATATGAGTGTCAGAGGCTACATTGCAAGCATGATGTGAGGGTCTCAGGTCACAAAAAGATATTTTGTGCAGGAAAACTCACATTGAATATAATATGTGATTATAGGAGGCCAATCTGTGGGTATTATGTGAGTATCACAGGTTAGAATGAGGATACTATGTCAGTATCAGAGACCAAAATGATGACATTATGAGTAAAAGAATTCACAGAGAGGATATTATATCAGTTTCAGACATTACAATGAGGGTATTATGTCAATGTCAGAGCTCAAAGTGAGAATATTTTATGTGTGTCAGAGGACCCAGTGAAAATATTTATGTGACTTTCAGAGAGCACAGTACAATATTATGTGAGTGACAGAGACCAGAGTGGTAATACTGTGACTGATGTCAAAATATCTGTATTATGTGATTTTTCAGAGACCAAAATTGGGGATTCATGTGAGTGTCAGAGGGTACAGTGATGGTATTATGTGAGTGCCAGTGGTCACAGTACAGTTATTATGTGTTAGAGGTAGCATTAATGATATTATGTGTCAGAGGCCAATTAAGGATATAACGTCTGTGTCAGAGGTCAAATTGAGTACATAATATGAGTGTTTGAGATCACAGTGAGATTATTATTTGAGTGTCAAAGTGAGAATGTTACATTAGTGTCAGAGGTC
The DNA here is from genome assembly GCF_902686455.1 of Sciurus vulgaris. Lineage (NCBI taxonomy): Eukaryota > Metazoa > Chordata > Mammalia > Rodentia > Sciuridae > Sciurus > Sciurus vulgaris. The sequence goes on from NW_027632630.1 coordinate 4,508, forward strand.
AAGTGAGGATATTTTGTGAATGTCATAATCCAAAGTGAGGGTATTGTATAACCAACAAGTGCCAGTTAGGATACATTGTTATTATAAGAGGTCACAAGGAGGACATTATGTGTCAGAAGTCATGTGTGGATATTATGTGACTATCAGACTCACAGTGAGGATACCATGTGAGTGTCACATAACAAGTTAGAAAATTAGGTGAGTATGAGAGGCACCAGTAAAGATAAATTAAAGTGTCCAAAGTCATTTCAGAAAATAATGTGAGTGTCAAAGATCACAGTGAGGACATAATGTGAGTATGAGTGCCACAGAGGTGTTATTACAGTTTCTATAAAAGAACAATGAGAATATTATTTGAGTGTCAAAGGGCTCAGAATGGGAATTATGTGAGAGTCAAAGTACACATTGAGGATATTCTGTGAGTGGCTAAGGCCATGTAAGTTTATAATGTGTGTGAGAGAGATCACACTGAGGTTATTATGTGAGTAACAGAGGTCACACTGAGGATAATATTTCAGAGTTAGAGGTCAAGGGAGGGTATTATGTCCCTCAGAGACCACAGTGTGTATATTTTATGAGTGTCATAGACCACATTAAGGGTAATAAGTAAGTGTTAGAGGTCACAGTGAGGGTAATCTGAGTGTGAGATATTAAATGAGGGTATCATATCAGCAATAGAGGTCAATGGAGGACATTTGTGTCAGAGGTCAGAGTGAGGGTTTAATGTTTTAATGTGTCAAATGTCATATTGAGGGTATGACATTGGTGTCAAAGGTCAAGTGAGAATATTTTTGCATGTCACAAGTAAAAATGAGCTTATTTTGTGAGTGCAAGATATCAGAATGAGGATATTGTTGAGTGTCAGAAGTCAAGTCAGTCTATTTTGTGACTATCAGAGTAACAGTAAAGATATTCTTTGAGTGTCCCATGCCATAGGGAGGTAAAGTGAATATCATAGGAAGCAATATTATATTATGTCAGTGTCAGTGGTCACAATGAGGTTGTTATGTCACCCTTAGGGTTTTATGTGAGTTTCAGAAGCCACTATGAGGAGATATGTGTATCAGAGAAAAAAGTGAGGATATTATGTCAGTTTCAGAGGGCACAGTAAAAGTATCATGATTGTACCTGAAGTCAAACGGATGGTATTTTTTGAGGTGATATAGGTCACAAGAAGGATATGTTTTAATTGTTAGAAGTCACTATGGGGATATTATGTGAGTGTAGGAGGCGATTTTGGTTGCATAATATGACCATAAGAGGTCACCGTGTGGGTATTTGGTGAGCATCATTGCTATAACAAAGGTAAATACCTGAGTGTCAGAGGTCACTGTGAGGTATTATGTGAATGACAGGGCAAATTGAGGATAATATTTGAGTGTCAAGAAGCAAAGTGAAGGTGTTGTGTCAGAGGGCATTTTGAGGGAATCATGTGAGAGTCAGAAGTCACAGAAAGGGTATTATATATGAATCAGAGGTAACAGTGAGGTTATTTTATGAGTGTCAGAGGTCACAATGAGAGTATTATAAGTGTCACAAATCCCAGAGAGGTTATTATGTCTGGGGTTATGTGGTGTGAGACCATAGTGAGGATATTATATCAGAATCAGAGGTCACAATGAGGTTATAATGTGAGAATCATAAGTCAAGATGAGGGTATAATGTAAGCATCACAGGCCACAGTGAGTGTATCATGTGTCAGTGGTCACACTTATGATAAAATCTGAGGTCACACAGGGTATTAAGTCAGTGTCAAAGTACTCCATAAGGGTATCATTTGAATATGAGAGTTCACAGTGGGGGAAATATATGAGTATCAAAGTCACACAGAGTGTTATGTGACACAGGAAAAGTGAGGCTATTATATGTCAGAGGATATAATAAGAAAATATTTTCAACATCAGGCACCATACTGTGAATATTTTATAACACTAACAGGTTATGATGAGGGTATTTTGTTAGTCACAGGCAAAGTGAGAACATTGTGTGAATGTCAGCAGTCACATGGATGTTAATGATATAAACATCAGAGATGAAGTGAGGATATAATATGTGTCACAGGCAACAGTGCAGGTTCTATGTGTGTATCCGAGGAGAGGCCAAATTGAGAATAGTATTTGACTGTCAGAGGTCATATTCTTATTATTAAATGAATATAAGAGGACAAAATAGGATATTATGTCAGTGTTATAGGACACAGTGAGGATAGTAAATGAGTGCTCACTCTCACAGTGATACATTGTTAATTTAAGAGGCCATGCTAAAGTATTATGTAGTGTCAGAGCCCAGTGAGTTATTGTAATAGTGTCAGGGGCCACTATTATGCTATCATGTGAGTGAGGGATACCAGATACCATAGTGTGGTATTTATGTGAGTGTAAGAAGCAACAGTGAGGGTTTCATTGCAGTGTCAGATGCCCCAGGTAGAATATGTGTCAGGGGGTGCTGTGAGTGTATTATGTCCATGTATGAGGTAACTCTGAGATAAATGTATGAGTATGAGAAGCCACAGTGGGGATGTTATGTCAATTAGAGGACACATTGTGGGTATCAGGTTTATGTCTCAGTTTCCACTAAACAAATAATATGAGTGAGACATGTCACTGTGATGGTATTATGTCAGTGCCAAAGGTCAAAATGGGGGTGTTATGTGAATGTCAGAGAACACAGTAATGTATTATGTGAGGGTCAGCAAACAAGTAAAGATATTATGTGAATGCCACAGGATAAAATGAGGGTGTTATATGAGTGTCAGTGGCCACAGGAGACTACTATATGTCTGAGATCATACTGACTTTCCTGTGTTGATGTCAGAGGCCACAGTGAGGATATTTTGAGGGAGACAGAGACTATGTGAAAATAATATGTGAGTGCCTGAGGTCATAGTGAGAAGTTTTTTGTGTGATCAGTGTCCACAGTAAGGGTATTATGTCAGTGATACAAGAACATTAAAGATATTATGTCAGTATCAGAGGACAACTGGGAATATGATGCGAATGCCAGAGACCACATGAAGGTATTATGGGAGTGTTTGAGTCACAGTGAGTAAATTATATAATGTCAGAGGTCTGGTGAAAATTTTGTGAGACTGCAAATTGAGGATATTTTGTAATTGTCAGAGGGCAGAATGGAGGCATTATGTGATGGAAAATAGGCATGGTGAAGACATTATGTGAGTGTCAGAAGTCCCAATGAGAATATTGTGAGTTTCAGAAGGCATATTTTTGGTATTATGTGTCAGACAGCATATGCAGGTGCTATATTAGTATCTGAGGATACACTGAGGGCATTATTTGAGTGTAAGAAATCACAGTGAGTGCATTTTTTTTTTTGATCAGAGGTCACATTAGGGTATTTTATCAGTGACAGTGGTTATACTTATGGTATTATTTGAGTGCCTCAGGTCACACTGAGGGTATTATGTGAGTGTGGTCATACTGAGGTAATTATGTGTCAGAGGTCACAGAATATAATATGTGAGGATCAGATGTCACAGTGAGAATATTATGTCAATATCAGAGGCCAAGTTGCTTAGGGGGTTCAGGAAGCAGGGAGAGACAGGATATTTTGTGTTTTATAGATCATTTTGATGCTTTTATATCAGAAACTCCAGTATGGTAATATGTGAGTATCAGGGATAACAGTGAGCAAATTGTATGAGTGTCAGTGTTCAGAGTGATTGTATTATGTGAGTATAAAATTCAGAATGATATGTCAGTGTCAGACACCAGGTGAGGATATTACATCAGTGTATCAGTGTCATAGGCCACATTGAAGGTATTATGTAAGATTCAAAGACCTCATTGAGTATAACATGTGTAGGAAGCCAAAATATTGGTATTATGTGAGTGTCTGAAGTCACAATGGAGATATAATGTGTCAGTGGTAACAATGAAGGAATTATGTGTCAGAGACTGATTGAGGACATTCTGTGTCAGAGGCCACAGTATGGTATTATATGAGTGTTTGATGCCACACTGAGTGTATTATGTGAGGAACTTATGTGACGGTGAGTGTAATATGTGAAAGACATTTTGTAAATGAGAAGATATTTTTTAAATGTCAGAGGCCACAGTTAGGAAAAAATTTCAATCTCAGGGCTATTCTGAATAAATAGATCAATATATGTGAACATTTTAAGTATATTTGAGAGCATCAAATGCCATAGTGAGTACCTTTTGTCCTTCACAGCGGCCATAATACTATGTGACTGTCAATGTCACAGTGATGATATTGTATGAATGTCAACATCAGAGTGAGGATATTTTGTGAGAGTCAGAAGCCAAGTAAGGATATTATGTGAATGTCAAAAGCCACAGTAGGGTATTATGTGAATGTCAGATGTCACATTGAACATTAAATGTTGGAGTGAGAGGCCCCAGTGAGGGCATTAGTTGAGTTTCAGAAGTCAGTGAAAATGCTCTGTGTGATAGGCCTTGGTGAGGGTACTACGTGAGTGTCAGAGGCCCAAGTAAGGATATTATGTGAATGTCAGAAGCCAGAGTAATGTAGCAAATTATTGTAGCAGGGCACAGTGTAGATATTATGTGAGTGTAAGAGATTACAATGAGGGCATTATGTGAGTGAACCAGGTCAGGTCAGGATATTATGTTACTGTCAGAGGACACATTGCTCCATTTTTGAAATTTAAAAAATGGTCATCTTGAAAGATTGACTAGGAAGTTTAAGGCACATATGCAGGATTTCATGGATGCTCACTACACAGCTGTCATGCCCATGATAATGAGAAAAATGGATGTGGGGTTAGAAGAGGGAATAGAGACAAGAAATACAACAGAAAATGCAACATGTTGGGACCAGATGTGTCAAATTCTCCCATGAAGTGTAAGCTAGTGGTCGCCAGGCCTGGTCCTAAGGTCTTGATATGAGGAATGGGCCACTTCCCTAACTAAGACCGTTTTCTGAAAGACCATTTCCCTTGCTAATCCAAACTTAGACTGGTAACAGGCATGCCCAAATTCCTCCCAGCCATGGCGTGCAATGTCCCTCTGAGAGTCACAACTTGAGGTCAGTACATTCTTGGCTAATTGAAGTTTAATTTTGCAGCCTTTCCTTCTGGGGCATATTGGGCTAGGTGCTGAGTTGAAGGCTGTCACAGACTCTTGGGCATGTCTGACATTGCCCACAGTGTCCAAGAATTCTCTAGCCAGTGCAATTTTCAGCCTTAACATGTAGTAATGACACTAAGGGGACCAGGGCTCTAGTTTCTTTCTAGTCGTAACAAGCAGCATGTCAAAATATGACCTTCAACAGTGCTTGTGAAGGAAATTCCTTGTGGAGTCTTGCTGAGGGGGTTCAGGCAGCAGGGAGAGAAAGAAAAAACTCAGAGAACTGTAGCAGTGGCTGGCAGCATAGTCTGGAAAACTTGAATCCCCTTACAATGCTAGAGGACAAGCCAGATGCAAAAGGTTCACTTGTAAATATTCATCCTGGATGGAAAAATCCCTGAGGTCAGGATCAGGGCTCAATGCCCAGACAATATTGATACATTCAGTCCCATGGGAATGTTCATTTCAATTCTGAATATTTAGGGGAAAACCTTCAAGATTACATGGATTACACAATATCCAGAGCCATTATTTTTAGCACAGCATCTTCCATGGGGCAGGACATTTAGGCACACCTAGAACAGTTTCCTAACATTAATTTTCATTGGCAGCTGTGTAGGGTTTGTAGGGGAGAGTTGGGTCTCCCAGGCAGCTCTGAGGCTCTAAGTGGGGACAATGAGCCTAACCAGGTCTCATATCTCTATATTTCTGCCACTACCCCACAAGTTTACTAGCAGTACTATATTGAATATGTTTGAGACCCTTTGCTCAGCAAGTGCATCATCAGATGGCACAGTAGTAATCTCATCATGCATGCAATTTTCTATTTTTCTTTACATTTGAGTGTTTTCTGAGTTTCATAAACCACAATATTTTTAACTATCATTCTTAAGTCTGTGTAAGAGTTGTGGAACATTGTAACAATTGATTCAGCCATATTGCTCCTCCTGAATATTTAGGTTCCTCTAGGATTTAGCTAGTATGAAAATAATCTGGAAAATTTAACGATCTTACCAAAAATAGTAAAACCAGAGTTAGTGAAGAGGAATTTTTGTTGGGGAAAAATTCTGTTGTCTCCCATCCCTTTCCGACAAGACCTGTCTTACTTGGAATCCTGTTTCCTTTGCACAAGTTTGGCCCTTTAATGGTCCAGACCTTTGCCCCCTTAAACTGTGTCACTTGCCCCTATTCAACTCTATTCCTGGTGTAGGTGTACCAAATCTTGGATGGTGGGAAGCAGAGTCCCCTCTTGGTTATCCCCCACCAAAACTGGAAGAAGACTCAGAGGTAGACAGACTGAAGATCAGTTGTAAATTAGGGCTGAGCAACAGGGAGTAGAGTGGCTGACTGTGAGAGAAAAGGGCACAGGCCACAGCCTGACACCTGAAGACACAATGACTCCATAGTTCTTTCTAAGGAAGACAAAATTTAGTCCATGTGTAGCATCTGGTTTATGTACTCACATAAAACCTTTCCCATTCACAGGATGGAAACTCTTGGAGTCTACAGGAGGAGGGTGGGGTGGGTTAGCATTTTTAAATACTTTTAGGTGACCCATCCCTGTGATTTTTATTTCTTTAGGATCATTTGAGTCTAGCAGATCTTGTGGTTAACTTCCCAGGTGGGAGAATATTCTTCTGAATATATTGTCTTATTATAAAAACTAGATTATTCTAGAGTGAAGAGTTAATAATCTGTCCTTGGAGCTAGGAGCCAATGTAATTTGTGGTAGAAACATTTTCAGTTGAATATATGATAAACATGTGCCAAGAGTCAGGGAACATTGATTCAATATAGCTGTGGCCCAGCTGGTTGTGCAATACGGGAAGACAGAGGCCCTCAGGGCTGGCTTGCTTCTGTGTACACTGAGGGCATTTTCCTGCATGCTCTCGAAGGCCCTTTTTTCCTTTGTTGGCTCTTCTGTTCTTCCATGGAGATTGGTTTCTGGCAGACATTTGAGAAGCAGATGGACAGTAAGAAAGTGAGAACAGATGTGACTGCTCAGCCTAGTACTACCTGACTTCCTGGGGACACTGTGCAAACCTGGTTTCTTCTTTCTAGAGCACTTAAAAAGTAATACTCACAGAATAGTTAAATTGAGAGTTATGACATGACTCAATGGTCAGGAAAGAAGTTGCTGGAAAGAACCTTGACCCCTGAATTTGATCACATCTAAAAGCATATGTGGTAGAAACTAAGGATGCAGTGACCAGAACCAGGAACCTGGGTTTGAAGTGTGTGAACTTGACTACATTTGGGGTAGTATATCTTCCTGGCCTCCTGGCTGAGGGAAGTTGGGACATCCCCACATTTCTCTCTGAGTGCAATAGAGATTGATGGAGTACCTAGATGACTGCATGTGACAGAAGAGCACAGGAGTGATTGGTGTTCTGGTATGACCCAGTAGCTCCAATTCTCCAGGCTCAGTCTGAAGATCCTGCCTCAGATTAATGATTTTCAGTGATGGACACATGACTGGTAATTATTTTAATAGTTCTATGGAATTTTGAAGTCAATTATTATATGGGGCAAATGGTACTCCTTTTTATTTAAAATTGCCTTAAACCACTGAGGTTTTTAATATATTTTAGTAAGTATAACAGACAAGGTGACTTATGAAAATTAAGTAAACAAAAATTAACTAAATTGCAAAATTTACAAAGACAATGTGGAAATAAATATATGTGGAAACAACTAGAAGATGTGAGCAGACAGGAAGTCTTCCAAACTCAGCCACAAATGGACTGGTTTGGGAACTCTATGAGGTGCTATCATGGAGTATTCATCCTTTCTGATTCCCCTCTTCCTTTTCCAGGTCTATTATTATATTTTTGTACCTCAGGGAGACTATTAGTGCACTGGTAGTCCAAGAATGATTTAAAACATACCTTTGGAATGCTGGATTTTTCTTTATGTTCTGACTCTACCACTTTCAAGACCAGTGGCCTTGGGAAGGAAGTTTAACACCTTCTGAGCCCTGATCTCCTTATCTATGAAGTGGAGATGTCCTGATATCTCGGTTCTTTGACAGTGCCATGAGCTGACATAGAGGCTTCCAAACTCTGTGGTGTAGTCATCTGTTCCCCTGCATATCAGAGGGGAGTGTGGAAAGTGGTGGAAGTGAATGGGATAGCAGGGACTGAGATTGGGGGTCTCTGAGGGCCTCATGGTTGTGGCATGCCTGGTGCCTGGGAATGTTTCTGTACAAGGGCACAAGTGCTGGACTGCTGCTGTGGCAATGCCCTGAATAAGGAGACTCTGTGTAAGAGTCCTATCAACTCTCATCTTGATCTCAGTCGTATAGCTCCTAGGAACCAAGGAATTTTTATGCTTGACAACCACAATATTTCACCAGCTCCAATTCACCTGTGTCTTCCCACTTTAGAAAAACATTTAACACTGAAATTTCTTGAAAGCTACACCAAACTGCTAACATTAAACTTTGCAACAGTGGATTGCAACTGAAGGAAAGCTACTTAAATGTCCTAGTTTCTGTGACTTTCCTGACTACAGAGAATAATGGTTTCATAAGCATTAACCTGATAATGAGACATACATAAATAAGGATTCTTGTTATAAATCTTTAGATCTACATCTGCATCAGAGAGCAGAGCTCCACTTTATCCCAGTGTAATCTTCAAAATCTGGGTGAATCTTGATTTCCTAATCCCCTTTTGCCCCTCACTTGAACTGAAAATTTAGGTATATTAGACACAGCAGGGGAATTTGCTCAGACTGTTTTTATCTGTCTCCAGTGTCTGCTTTCTCTTCTTCCAGAAATAACTCCTTATTTTTCCTGGGATCCTTCTGCATTTTACCCTATGTTGTGTGAGGTGGGAATATGACCAAGTCTAAGAAATTGGAGTATGGAAACCAACTGAACAAGAAAACACAGTCTGTCAAGTTGGCTTGATCTGGTCCACAGACTCTTTCAGAGGCCCACAAATGGCTAGTGGGAGTTGAGCATGGAAAGCTTACTGACATCTTGTAGTTACAGAGGAAGCCAGAAAATGGGATGAATCTATGAGATGAAAAGACAAAAAATAAATAAATAAAAATAAAATAAAAAGACATCAGTGAAATCAGCTGTACTTGCAGAACTATCCACAGGTTTATCGTCTGTAAAAGAAAACACTGCCCCATCTTTGTCTCTGCTAGTTTGAGTTGATTTTCTCTCACTTGACAACAAAAGTGCTTAATGACCTACTGTTTTTCTCAATTCCCCTTCATTTGTAGTAATAAGGGGACAAGAGAATGGTAACCAGGAACAACAGAAGAATGTCCAAAAAAAACCCAATTACTTAATTAATTAATAGACAAGTGAACTAAACAAACACTTCTCAAAAGAATAAATACAAATGACAAAAAAAATATATGGAAGTATGTTCAACATCATTAGTAATTAGGGAAATGTAAATCAAAACTACATTGATATGTCATCTCACATCACTCAGAATGGCATTCATCAAGAACATAAATAATAGATGCTGGAGAGGATATGGAGAAAAAGGAACACTTTTACACTATTGAGGGAACTGACAAATAGTATAACTATAATGGAAATCAGTATGGAGTGTCCTCAAAAGACTAGGCATGGAATGACCATATGACCCAGGTACACCACTCTTTGGTATTTATCTTGAAGTACTAAAGTCATCATAGTAAAAGGATACTTATCCATATTTATGGGGGCACAATTCACAATTGCTAAACCATGAAACTGGCTGAGGCATCAATTGATAAATGGATAAAAAAATGTGGTAGAGATACACAATTGATTTTTATTCAGCCATAAAGAAAAATGAAATTGTGTCATTTGCAGGAAAATGCTTGGAACTAGAGACAGAAAAGTTAAGTGAAATAAGTCAAACTGAAAAGGTGAAGGGTTAGATGTCCCAAGAGGAAAGTTAGAGAGGGAAGAGAGGAAAACTAAGCTGGGGGTGGATCTCCTAAAAATCAAAGGGAGATCAGTAAAGGAAAGGAACCAAGGGGTAGGACCAAGTGGGGAGGGAAGGAGAAAGTGCTGGTTAAATAAGTGTTTGATTGTGTGCATGTACAAATAGATACCAAATCTGAGTATTATGTACAGTTAGAATTCACTAATAAAATGTGGAGAAAAGAATTTGAATCCATACAAGCCTTGAGAACAACCAAATTCTGGCCACATTCTGGAGCACATCTTTTAAGAGTCCTAGAGATTTGCTTCTGCTTTCATATGCTCCTCCCTATGGAAAGAAGGTTAAATTTACATCGTGCTAGTGGTTTGTATGAAGATGAATATAATCCAGGACATTTTACAGTCATTTATTTTTCCTTAGATTTCAAAATAAAACATTTCTATGGGATGTAGGCATGGTGCCTATTGTGTCCAATGGACAAATGAACTCTGAAAGTGCTTGCTTTTTTTCTGTATTATATGTAGCACTTTCTCAGTAGGCATGTTTGTAAAAAACTATTTGTTCTATTTTCAAGCAAATCATATTTCAATAGATCTACAATGCATATTAAGTACTATATCAACTGGGGCATCCACTATGTAGAGGAGAAAGACAATCCTGGTGTTCAGCTCTATATTATACTTTCTCCCTTTGAGTTTTCCTGAAGAGTTGGAAAAGCCAGAAAGCTTGACAATGTAGCTGAAGTAATATCAATGCAGATCTTGAGAACTCTTTAAAATATTTATTGTTTACAGGACTGGTGACTTCTGGGAAACTAATGCAGTGCAAAGACCCACCTTCAAATCATGATTCTTGCAATCAAATTAGAAAGATTTCAGTCATGTCACTCAAAGTAACAAACGAGTTTATTGAAATGATACTACAAGGGAAAGGGGACATTCCCAAAAGAGATGGGATTCTCTCACAGAGAAGACAGAGCTGTTCCTCTCCTGCACTCTAGTTTTATTGGAGGATCTCAGGGAAGTTTCATGAGAGCCCTGCCCAGGTCCACCTTTTGACTTTTGACTGTTAGCTGAATGACATTATTCTGTCCTGCCCCCAGTGCCAATGGCAAATCTAGGTCACCTTGTCTGATGCTGTTTCTTATTGGATTCTTAAACAAGTTCTTAGAGATTATCTTGATCATCCTGAGCTTCAGGATCTGGTCTGTCAAAAGGGTCACAAAAGCCTCCCTCTTCAGAGTAACTTGATTCCCTCTTGTCAACATTATTTTGGGCCTGCATTTTTCCTTCAGAATATAGGTAATTTGCTGAGGAGTGTGACATAGTCCATCCACTTAGGCCAGGCAGGGACGCAATAAAGTGCTTCTTGGAAAAGAAAACACTTGGGGACATCACAATGGGCCCACTTTTAAGAATAATTCTCTTAATTAGAATGGTGTTCTCACCACTAAAAGCTATCCGTCTTCTATTGATATGGGAAATCAGGATCATGTTTCCTTGTGTTGAAGATTGACAACTGAGTGAGCCAAGATTTGCATAGAAAACAAGTTTTATTTAAAAGATGTATCAGAGATATTAGACTTTTCAAGAAAGGAGCTGGGACCCAGAGCTTGTGCTCCTGAGTGTGGGAATATTTTGCTTTTTGAGAGACACCCATCTCCTTTATTTCATGTGGATGTTCCCAAAGGCAGGAAAGGATAACCTCAGGGGGTAATGACTTGGGTTGGAAGTTGTGATCCTTGTAACCTGAAGGTATTAGCTATCAGTTGATCTTAAGCTGGGAAGTGCTATCCAGTGGTTAGCTGTTAGCAACTCCTTTTCTTTTCTTTGATAAACATTTAAAGGTCCTTTGCCCCTTTCCTTTAGCAGTCCAGCCCAAGTCACACTAGGGTTCAGGTTGTGTTCCCAACAGTGGGCCCCCGACCAGCATCTGTTTCACCAGAAAAATTGATAGGAATGCAAATTCTCAGGCCAAATCCCAGACCTGCAATATCTGACTCAGGATGGCTCAGGAATCCTAATTTTCATAATCCCTCCAGGTGCACACTTGGGGCTAAATACTTATGCCTTGTTTTGGACTCTCCTCCAAGAACAGGATCTTTTTTAACCACTTTGCATATGAACGTTTTATGATAACTTCTCTTATTGACCCCTGGCAGATGGGCATCCAGTATTAGCTAGTTACAACCAAGGCATACAGACTCTAGGGCTCATGGTTCCTTAGTAGTCAGGAGTACAGGGAATATTGTTCCAGTGTTCCCTTTAAGACCTTCAAACACAGGCTAATAGTCAAAACCCTGTAAACGTTTTGACTTTCACTTCTCCATAGATGAAAGCAAAAACCAATTCATTGTTTAATAAGTTCTGGAAATCATGTTGCTGCTCTTTGACCACTATTGAGAGGACCAGTTTGGAAGATCATGTCTTTTTTTATGGAAGATCCTGGGACCATGGTGCACAGATCCCCGCTGTTGCCCCTCATGACCACTAGGTGGTGGGGATGCACTTACCTGCCAGCATCTAGAGGTGCTCCACAGTTAGTCTCCCTGCTTCTCTGGGTCCCATCATAGTTCCTGAAGCCTCAGTGTGCTGAAGTTGATTGTAGTGAATTGTGTCCACGAAGTGATATGCATCCAAGGGCTTTGACTAGAGGGAGCAATGGACATGATACTGTGGCAGGAAAGTCCTTTAGAATTTTACAGTCTTCCTATCCATTCAGGGTTAGCTGATTATCTTCCCACAATCTTGAGTCATGAGAGGTTGTAAAGCTCTGGACACAGACCCTAAAACCAGTAGGGCAGAGGAGAGCTCATAAAGTGGGGACAGATAATTTTCTTCTCATAGAAAATCTAGTCTGTTTGTAAAGAGAAAAATGACCTGTCTATTTTGATGCTTTAAAGTGTTCACTGGGAAGGTAACTGAGGAGGTGTAAAGAGAACTAGCATTTGAATCTTGGGTTCAAGTCAGGCTCCACTCCTGAATACACAGGGCTTTTATCTGCTCCTGTGTCTCTTCTTTGACCCAATTTTGTTGCCAGGACAAGAGAGTGTGTACAACAGGATCCATGATTGCACACTTACTCTTCTCATGTGCAGTTGCCTTCCTATCCTCCCGCACTGGGCAGCCCTTCCTATTCCCTGCATTAAGATGGAAAGACCTAACAGAAAATACAGGGCTGGGTGCACCACCTGAGAAGCTTTGTAGGTTTGGCATTGCTGTAAGCATACCTTGGGTTTGTATAATCTGGTATGGTAAGACTCATAGGAACACCTTTGACTTTCGCAGATGGCTACATTTTCTTACAAATAGTTGTGCAGAGCTATATGGAAAGTATTGAAGGGTTATGGAAATAATAGCCCTATAAGACAGCTCCCCAAGAAAATGGAAGGACAGTGTGACTTGGAAGGAAGGAGGGGAAATTGATCAAACATTAAAACTCTCCCAGCACATTCTTTCCTAATAACAATGGGCCCTGGGGCAAAGGGGTGAATACTGAATCCTGGGTCCTAAATCTTGACCTTCTTCTATGGCAAATTGGTCCTAAATGTCAATGGACAAGATTTGAGTACTCATCTCTCAGGATGCAGATTCATCCCCACAGACAACAATGAACTTCAGACTTTTTACAATTCTCCTAAATTAAAGTTTTAACCTGTAAAACTAACCCCTGATGGTTAAAACTGCATGTACAGTTTCCAATTACATCATTGTACCCTATAAAACCAAAATCTCATGTGTAGCTCATGGCCATTTTCTCAACCAGAAAGTGAACCCCACAATGCACAAGTTTGTGGAGGAATAAAGTCTTCTTCGAATCCGATGAGGTATGCCTCTTGTATTTTTATGCTTACAGTAAGAACCCTTTCTTTAAATCCTTCAGTTCATCTTACTTTTGGGAGGGCTCTCACAAGTGTATGTCTTAAGTTATAGTAAAAAAAAAAAATCATTGCTTTTCATTTGAGTTGTCCATTTACGATTGCACAGGCTGTACTCTCCTGCCAGGTGTTTAAGCCCAAGATAGTCAAAACTGACCTTGTTCATATCTATTCTTATGAATGTGCTGAGAGTTCTCAGAGATCACACTTGAAGATGCATGTGAAGCCTCCTGATTCCTTTACCTTTCCTCTCCAAGTGGTGCCATGTGCCAGGATGGATCATGTCAGTGTCTTGATGACCAGATGTGTCTTCTCTTGAAGTATCAGGGACATTTCTGTCTCCAATGATCCTCTTCTTTGTAGAAGTTGCAACAGAGCTGGTTTTCTGTTCTCTAGAGACCTCTTGATCTTCCTGATTGGCACAGAATTTCAGAGTTCTTAGTGGAGTCCCTCCTATCATTCTCTGGATACTCACTTACCTTAGAGGGCAAGAGCCAAATAGTGGCTGCTTTTTCCTTGATCCTTTTGCTTCCTTGATTTTGGTATCAAAAATTTTTTTTAAACATCCAGCAAGGAAGTTTCACAAGTCTTAACGAAGGTTATAACTTCAATATCTCTAATTCTACAGTCATTTACCACTTCTCTTTAATTGGGTTTGGTATTAGTAGTTGAAGTATGACATCAGGTCTGTCCTCTACAGATGATTACCCATTACCTCAAATTAAATAGGGTTGTTATATTAGAAGTTACACTTCTGTAAAGTACTAACACATAACAATTAAAGTTTATAAGAAAAATACAAAATGATATTAAAAATAGCAAAACTGCATTCAGTTGTACGATAGCTATGGTCCAAGAAACACAACTTTTATAATCCCAATCCTTAATTAGTTATATTATATCTCCTGTTTGTTTTGAGACAACAGTAGTCTTTACAACAAAACTTGAACTTTTGAACACAACTTTAAGTGAGCATAAGTCTAAACTATTTGGAAGCCATTCTAACATGAAGCAGGTGGGAGGCAGGATCTTATCTCATGTTAGGTTGGGTTCTTCACAATATTATATCTGAAATATGAATCAAAGAAAAGCTAAAGAAATTTTTGATTTTTTTTTTCCTGGAAAGTGGTAAAATGCTTGTATGTTTTAAAATATCCACGTTTAAATAGATCAGACTCTCATTATCTTTTTAAAATACATTTAAATTTTTACCCCAGTGTAAAAAGTATTATAAAATTCCACATACATCTTATTGATAACATTTTCAGTTACAGAATATTAAATGATATAAATTTTCAATTAAATTGTTTTTATATCCTTTTTTGAGAGAAAGCTTTTTAGTTTGAATCTATCCCAGTTATTGATTCTTGCTTTTATTTCTTGTGCTATGGGTGTCCTGTTGAGGAAGTCTGGTCCTAAGCTGACATGTTAAAAATCTGGACCTACATTTTCTTCTATAATCTGCAGCGTGTCTGGTCTGATTTTGAGGTCTTTAATCCATTTTGAGTTTAGTTTGGTGTATTGTGAGAGATATGGGTTTAGCTTCATTCTGTTGCATATGGATTTCCAATTCTCCCAGCACCATTTGTTGAAGAGGCTATCTTTTCTCCATTGCATATTTTTGGCCCCTTTGTCTAGTATGAGAAAATTGTATTTATTTGGGTTTGTGTCCGTGTCCTCTATTGTGTACCATTGATCTGCCTTTCTATTTTGGTACCAAACCATGCCGTTTTTGTTACTATAGCTTTGTAGTAATGTTGAAGATCTGGTATTGCAATACCCCCTGTTTCAATCTTCCTGCTAAGGATGGCTTTAGCTATTCTGGGTTTCCTATTCTTCCAGATGAATTTCATAATTGATTGCTCAATTTCTGTAAGGTATGTCATTGGGATTTTAATTGGAATTGCATTGAATCTGTATAGCACTTTAGGTAGTAGGGCCATTTTGACAATATTAATTCTTCCTGTCCAAGAACATGGGAGATCTTCCCATCTTCTAAGGCATTCTTTAATTTCTTTCTTTAGTGTACTGTAGTTCTCATTATAGAGGTCTTTCACCTCTTTTGTGACATTGATTCTCAAGTTTTTTTTTTTTTTTGAGGCTATTGTGAATGTGGTAGATTTCCTGATTATTCATTCCAAAGATTCATGACTTATGTATAAAAATACATTAGATTTATGTGCAATGATCTTATATCCCATTAATTTACTGAATTCACTTATGAGTTGTAAAAGATTTCTGGTGGAATTTCCTGGTTCCTCTAAGTATATAATCATATCATCAGCAAATAGGGATAGTTTGAGTTATTCTTTTCCTATTCGTATCCTTTTAATTTCTTTGGTCTGTCTAATTGCTCTGGCTAGAGATTCAAGTATGATATTGAATAGAAATGGTGAAAGAGGGCATCCCTGCCTTGTTCCAGTTTATAGGGGGAATGCTTTCAGTTTTTCACCATTTAGAATGATATTAGCCATGGGCTTAGCATAAATGGCCTTTACAATGTTAAGGAATGTTCCCACTATCCCTATTTTTTCTAGTGTTTTGAGCATGAAGGGGTGTTGTATTTTATCAAATGCTTTTTCTGCATCTATTGAAATAATAATATGATTCTTGACTTTAAGTCTATTGATATGGTGAATTACATTTATTGATCTCCTGATGTTGAACCAACCTTGCATCCCTGGGATGAAACCCACTTGATCATGGTGCACTATATTTTTAATATGTTTTTGTGTGCAATTTGCTAAAATTTTGTTGAGAATTTTTGCATCGATGTTCAATAAAGATATTTGAAATTTTCTTTCCTCGATGTGTCTCTGTCTGGTTTAGGAATCAGTGTGATATTGTCTTCATAGAATGAGTTTTGGAGGGTTCCCTCCTCTTCTATTTTATGGAATACTTTGAGAAGTATTGGAATGAGCTCTTCTTTAAAGGTTTTGTAGAACTCGGATGAGAACCCATCTGGTCCCGGACTTTTCTTTCTTGGTAGGCTTTTGATGACTTCTTCTATTTCATTACTTGAAATTGGTCTATTTAAATTGTGTATTTCCTCCTCGTTCAGTTTAGGCAATTCATATGTTTCTAGAAACCTGTTGATGTCTTTGAAATTTTTTATTTTGTTGGAGAATAGATTTTCAAAATAGCTTCTAATTATGTTTTTTATTTCAATCGTGTTTGTTGGGAGAAAATCTTTGCCAATCATACTTCAGATAGAACACTAATCTCCAGAATCTATAAAGAACTCAAAACACTCTACACAAAGAATACAAATCATCCAATCGACAAATGGGCTAAGGAAATGAATAGACACTTCACAGAAGAAAATCTACATGCAATCAAGAAACATATGGAAAAATGTTCAACATCTCTAGTAATAAGAGAAATGCAAATCAAAACCACCCTAAGATTCCATCTCACCCCAATTTGAATGGCAATTATCAAGAATACAAGCAACAACAGGTGTTTGGGAAGATGTGGGGAGAAAGGCACACCAATATATTGCTGGTGGGGCTGCAAATTAGTGCAGCCACTCTGGAAAGCAGTATGGAGATCCCTTAGAAAACTTGAAATGGAACCACCATTTGACCCAGCTATCCCACTCCTTGGCCTATACCCAAAGGACTTAAAATCAGCATACTACAGAGATGCAGCCACATCAATGTTCATACCTGCTCAATTCACAATAGCCAGACTGTGGAACCAACCTAGATGTCCTTCAGTTGATGAATGAATAAAGAAACTGTGGCATATATATACAATGGAATATTACTCCACCATAAAGAATGATAAAATTATGACATTTGCAGGCAAATGGAAAAATTGGAGAATATCATGGTGAGATAAGCCAATCTGAAAAAACCAAAGGACGAATGATATCGCTAATAAGTGGATGATGACACATAATGGGGGGAGGGAGGGGTTAGTGTTAGAGTTAGAGTTAGTGTTAGGGAGGGGGGCAAGAATGGAGGAAGGAAGAACTGTATATAGGAAAAAGAGGGGTGTGAGGGGTGGGGGGAAGGGAAAAATAGCAGAATGAATCAAACAACATTACCCTATGTAAATTTATGATTACAAAAATGGTATGCCTTTACTGCATGTACAAACAGAGAAACAACATGTATCCCATTCGTTTACAATAAAAAATTTATTTCTATATGATTTAAAATTACCAATTTAGACAACTTCAGTTTGGAGAACACCAGCTTGGTAAAGTGCTCTTCCAAACTTTATATTTATAATATGTATCTTAGAAGAACATAAGTATACTTGATATACAAAGAACTAATAGTATCACCATTATACAGATATCCTTATATTATCTAGGTTTAATTTTTCACAGTAAAATTCAGAATCTGCAAATATTTACAGGCTTGCAGAGTTTAGCAGTACTAGTTAAACTACTAGTGGTAGTTTAAAACTCATATATTTAGGGAACAGTGTTAATAATTCCAATTAGGCCTAGTCAAAGCAGACAGATACAGGTAAGTTATCCAAATGGCAGTGTTTTCCTATGCCAGATGTAAAGTATAAAGATATCTCTTACTGGTTAAATCTACATGAATTTTATTTTTATACTTTTATACAATATTTAAGTAAGGCTCAGACTAATATATTTAGTTTCAGATGTATACATATGTCTAGTCAGATATACTTAGGTTATTCATGAAAATCAAGCCTGTTCGAGACATTAAGTCATCTGTTTCTCTTATAAAGAAAAATCCTAAAAGCGATTGACATAACATTTTAATATTTTGTAGCTGTCAAGTCTTGAACAAATTGGTATTCATCAGAGTGAGGTGTTTTAACAGGCAGAAGAGGCCGAGTAGGATATCTGGCAAAGCAGAATCACTGTACACTTTAAACAACTGTCCAGAAGAGAATGAGTGCCTCTTCTTTCATTATTTTATTTTCACAGACTGCATTTTGATTTATTGTACACAAATGGGGCACACATTTTTGTTTCTATGGTTTTGTACAATGTATATTTATACCATTTGTGTCATCATACATGTACATAGGGTAATAATGTCTATCTCATTCCATTTTTCATACCCCCCTCCCTCTCATTTCCCTCTTTATAATCTGAAATTCCTCCATTGTTCTCTTACCCAACACCCCAATTATGTATCATCATTATTTATCAGGGAAAACATTCTGCCTTTCGTTTTTTGGGATTGGCTATTTCACTTAACATGATATTTTCTAATTGTATCTATTTACCTGCAAATGTCAAAATATTATTCTTTATGACTGGATAATATTCCATTGTGTATGTATACCACAATTTCTTTATCCATTCATCTGTTGAAGGGCATATAGGTTGGTTCCACAATCTAGCAATTATAAATTGAGCTGCTATTGTTTTTCTTTTCTCCCTGGGCAAGTTATTCCCTCCTAAATCTTATCTTGGTCAAGATAATTTTGATCACGTTTCCCAGGTTCACTTTTTCTTAAATAGCCTTTCTCACTTTTAGTAGTCCTCCAGCAGAGCAGGTTCTGTTTTCTTTGCCTGGAGGATACTTGCACTTGAAATTTTTAATTTTTGTGTGAGGATGTTATCTGTACTTTTAATTTACATAACAAATTTTATCCCAGCAAAGGGATAAGACAGTTTGGCATATTTAACATCTGTGCCTTAAATCTTTTTTTTCCAATTTACACTTAATGTGTTGTAACACAGGTTATTGTTTGACCAGTCTCCCTTATCATCATCATAATACCATCAACTTTAAGTGAGTTCCCCATTGTTAATTGTACCTAGAGACTCTCTCTTTACATTAATTTGTATATAATGGCACTGTCTAGTGAAGGTCACAGAAATTATTAGGAACTTTTCTTCAGTAATCAGGCCAAATGAAAGATATTTGTATTCATGGGGACTCAGGGAGACCTTTGTATTTTAGCTCTGTGGGCAAGAGGGAAGGCCTGCACCGAGAAGAGTCCCTTGACTAAATAGGAAAGATCTGTATAGGGGGAGACAATTTTGTCTTTACATTACAATTTAATAATATTAGAAATCATTGTTTCATTTCTTGTGATTGGCAGCTTTCATCTTCCATCCCCATTAAGATAGTTTAGTTAATCATCAATGAATATAATGGGCCCAGATAGGGTTTTTTCAAATGTAAAGGCAACCCTGTGAGCTTTAGCATTTCAGTCCACTTCTATGACCAAGAATGGCAGGAAAATAAAAATGGGGATGGACCCAAAGGGAAGTTACAAACATTTCAGACTTAAGAACCAAAAGCACATAGCCAAATAGAAAATTATGGACCAAGTCAACAGCCTTGGTACATTCCCAACAACTGTACAGAGTAGATTCCAACAATTAGTCTTAACACTTTTAATATCTGTTGAGCATGAACTTTGATTAACGTCCTTGCCAAAGCCTAATTTCTGAACTAGTATACTCAAGTGGAGAAGCTTTCCAAATGTTTCCCCCTCACATCACAGGGAGACCCATCTGCTTTTTTCCTTTCATTCAAAACTAATTTTATTTCTTTTCTTTTTGTCCTCTCCCACCATCCATGAATTTGATTCTTTGAATACAAGGAGCAAGAACCCAGAAAGAAAATCAGTGAAGTCTACAGTTCATATAGATTCTTTCATCTGCAGAAGTTGTGAACTGAACCCTGTTCTCAAATTCTGGTTTTATTCTCATGGGCAGAGTGGCTGGAACATGGGGTAGAGGCTACATCCTCCCTGCCTATTTCTCTATAGAGCAGGCAGCTTTCCTGGGATTTTCTTTTTTCTCCTTTATATCAGGACTGGATCCCTGACCCACAGCAATATGATTTTCACTTGCTTGGGGCAAGACTGAGAAGTAGTACTCAGACTGTTAGCACTTATTTGGAAAGAAAAATAAATAAATCCTACTTTGTTGTCCTGCTATACTTACACATTAGAAGGAGCACCTTTTTGCATTCAACTTAGTTTTTGACTGTTAATATATATTACATAATTATGTAATATATTACATAATTGCATACATGCCTGTACATACAAAACCTTTTTTTTCCCTCTGACAGACCAACCCCAAGTGCCACATTGTAATAATATAGAAAACCATTCAAAGAGCAGAGTGTTACAGTAAAACATCATCTTTTCCTTAGACAGGTGTATAGCTATAGGTGGCATTTGGCTAAGATCTATCCCAAGAAACAATCTATAAAATCAACACAGTATTTCCCATGCCTTAAGGGAGAAGCAACAAGTGCAAGCATAAAAATCTAGAGACAGACAAAGAGGAACCCTAAACCATGGGTGACAGAGGAAAACCTTTAAAGCAGACAGACCAGATGAGAAAAATTCTTCTAAGTTTCCAACTATATCTAAACCATGACTTCTACACCAGTGGCACCACAGGTGTACCTACAATAAGGGACTAGATATTCCCACAAAGGGAAAGCAGATGTGCAGAATCAAGGGTCTTGGTGTGAACCCTGAAGGAGCTTGCCAAGTGGTGGAGGTATCCTGACATTACTGCATTCAGTTTCCTTTTTCTCAAAGTAGACCAAGATGGAGCAATCCTTAAAATGCAGAAAAGGAAGGCTGGAGTTCCCTGAAGCAAAGGAGTCTTCAGCAGCTGCTGGGAATCCCTCAGTCTCACTCTTTACTTACAGGAATATTTCCACTGGATCAACCCAAGGCAAGCTGTCTCATCTACTAATTTTCCAGTAGTCAGCTCCCAAAAAGTTTGCCATACTTCTTCATTCAGCATGGAAGTGCAGTTGCTTGCAGTGCCAGACCTTCCCAAGAAAGCCAGAGTTGGGAGCTGCTCTTGGGTCCCCAGGTAGGGGAACAAATTTGTTATCAAATGCTCTGTCCTTGTTTCCAATGACAATTAAATTTCAAGGACATGGTTTTGAGAAAAAGAAATAAATATTACTTTGCTAGCAATGGAGAAACACAGGGGACTCCTGTCACAAAGCCTGTGATTC
>NW_027632629.1:0-24452 GCF_902686455.1 Sciurus vulgaris
CTTAATTGAGTGCTCACAATCATATTAAATAGTCCTCCCAGGAACTTCATAAGATCCTCCTACACCCCCAGAAACCCCTCCCACAGTACCTCAAAGAGCCTTCCTTACACAATGAAAATAATCCACTTTCACACCTCAGAGAAAGTTTCTACAATTTTCCTCACTCAAACATACCTCACTATACATCTAAGAATTTCTTCCCTACTCACATTAAGAACACTTCCTACACATCTCTAAATCCCCATCCATACACACCTTAGGGACACTCCTCCACACCTCATTAAGCAAACCCTAAACACCTCAGAAAGCCCTTCTTGTACACCCCCGAGAATAATCCCTAAAAATGCCAGAGAATGTATTTCAACCTCCAGAAAGTTCGTGCTACATACTTCAGCAAACCATAGCCTCACATCTAGATAAAGCCCTGAAATTCACCAAAACTTCTCTACTCACCTCCAAGTGCCTTACATACACACCTCAGAGATTCTGACTACTATCCTAAAAGTAACCTTCCATCACAGGTTGTTCTCCTTGCTTATATCAGATGGTTCTCTGCATTTACTTCAGAAGGCACTTAATACACAACTGAGATAGCACCCTGCATGGGCAAAAGCCATTTTTCACACCTCATAGATAGCTTCTGCACATCTTCTATACACACCTCAGAGAGCCCACACAACAAATCTCAGAGTGCCCACACTACAAACCTCAGAGAACCCTTCCCTTCCTACACACCTCACAGTCACCTTCCTCCACATCTCAGAAAGCTCTCCACACTCAATCAAGCACCCTTGCTACACTACAGAAGGCCATCCATTCACACCATTGAAGCCCATACTACACATATCATTTATCTATCCCTTATCTATCCCTACAGAACTGGGAGAGCAGTTGCCATATACAATACACTGCCTCTCTACACTACTTTTACATTTCAGAGGACTCTGTTACACACTCCTTTCAAAACTCAGTTTGTCCTCCTTATTCACATCAGAATTCTCAACTTACTCACCTTATAAATTTCTATTTACATCCCTCAGAGAGTACATGCCTCTCACCAAAAAGAAACTCCCTAAAACACCCTATTAAACTATCCTCTCTACAAATCTCAGAGAGGTTTCCATACAAACCTCAGAATGCCATTTCATCAAACCTCAAACTTCAAAAAAACACTACCTGTTCATCTCAGGTAGCCTGCATTACTCACCAAAAAGCCCTCTCTATTCACTTGAGAAGGATAAAAGTGCAAACACAGAGAGTCCTTTTGATACTGCATTGAATGCCTTCCTAATCTCATAGTTTTCTCCTGTTTACATCAATTTGTCCTCCCTACTCATCTCTCAGAGATCTCACTTCTTCCTTCAAAAGGTCCTACAAACACAACTCACTGAATCCTTCCTACATGTTACAAAGCACTATTCCTCTGCACTATTTTGTGCCCTCCCAACTCATATCAGTGGCACATCCACACATGTTAAATTGTCCTATGACACACGTCATTGAAGAGTCCTACACACTTCATAGAGCCCTCTTTACACAGCTCAGAGGCCACATTCTACCAACTTCAGAGGGCACTCCCTATACACCTAAGTGTACCCTCATACACATCAAAAGTAGCCCTCCCTACCCACATCAAGAACAGTCCCTAAACACCTCAGAGAACTATCCCTACACACCTCAGTGAGGCATGTCTACCTCACTGGATACAAAATATACTCCTTTCCAAGTACTCCCTACTAACAATTTTTCTTGCCAAGCCTTCTTTAAACACAACAGAGAGTCTGTCTACTCACCTTAGAAAGCTTTCAATACACACATCAAAGAGTCCTTTCAACTCATCACTGAGTCATTCTTTATACACTGAAAATATTGACCATGACACTTAACATAACCCTAATCCTAACCATAACCATAAACACAATCCCTCCCTACATACCACAGAGAACCATCCTGATTCTGAAACTGAGCAAGATATGGATCCTGACCCAAAACTATAAGCCACACCCTAACTCTAACACAAAATTTATAGTTCTTTCCTTTTTACATCAGTTTGTCCTCCCTACTGATCTCACAGTGCTCTCAATACTCACCTCAAAAGACTGTATACAACTTACTGAGGTTTTTCTACCCAGCAAGGGACACCATCCTATGCATATCTGTAAACACATTCAACTCAGTTTAGGGGGTCCTCCCACACACATCAAGCGGCCCTCCTATAATCATCAATGGGCCCTCCCTACACACCTCAAAGAGAACTCCTATGCAATGAAGAAAACCAAGAGAAACTTTTCTCCACACCTAAAACATGCCTCCCTACACATCTAAGTAATCCTTCCCTATTTAAATCAATAGCCCTTCATACACACTTAAAAGTGCCATACATACACACCTAGGGATGCTTCCTCAACACATTTTTGAGCAACACCTAAAAAATAAAGAAAGCTCTTTGTATACACCCCAAAGGGTACTTCTTAGAGATTTTAGAGACATGTTAATTCAAACTTCAGAATGCCTTTGCTAAACACCTTAGCAAACACTACCTACACATCTTAGATAGACCTCACTACACACGAAAATGTCCTCACTAATTACTTCTGAGTACTATACCTACACAATTCAAAGACGACTTGTGATACTCCTTGGATTGGCCTTCATAAACAGCATTGATATCCGCTCTATTATCCTCAATGAACATTCCCATCATACCTCAGTGTATTCTTGCTATTCATATCAGATGGATCTTACTATTAACTTCAGAAGGCCCTTGTACACAAACCAGAGAGCACTTCTACACAGTCAAAAGCCATTTACACCTACAGAGTTTTCTGCAGCATTCCTGATACCTCTCAACACATATTAGAGCACCTGAACTACAAACCTCAGGGGGACCTGTGTCCATACCTTAGAGTACCCTACCTATACACATTACAGACACCTCCCTATACAACTGAGAAAAACCTCCCTGCTCACAGCACGTGCCCTTACACCTCAGAGTGCCTTCCATACACGTTTCAGAAATACTTCTCCCAATTATTATGAAATTCCTATACATCTCAGATAATTATCACTAAACATCATATACCATTTTTCTGAACACCTTACAAGGCCCTACTTTCAAAATTTAGTGGGCCTGTATCCCACTTCATAGAGCTTTCCTTTCAAACCTCAGTTAATCCACCCAATTCATTTCAGAAATCTCTTCTTCTTCACATTAGGGTGATATTCCTATACAACTTGGGAGTTCTTAATACTCACTTAAGAGCACCATCCCTATACACCCCAATCAAGAGTCATTCCTACAAATCTCCAAGAGAGTTCTATAAAAAACTTACAATGTCCTTTAAACAAAACTCAAAAACTCTACCTATATATCTACTAGATAACTCTCATTACCCAGCAAATTACCCTCCCTATTCACCTTCAGACACCATAAGTACAAACCTCAGATATTCCTTTAAATGCCCTCCTAAAATGCCTCTGATTCCATCCACTATCCTCAACAAACACTCCCATCACTCCTCCGAGTGTTCTCCCTACTCATATTAGATATATCTCACTGTTGCCTTGAGAGGACCCTCCCTAAAAAACTGAGATAGCCTTTCTAATCAGGCATAAAGCCTTCCTACACCTTTCATATATCCCTCTGAACACCCTAATAGGAACCTATCTAGACACCTCTAAAAGCCCTCCATGCACATATCAGTGTTCTGTTCTGTCTCTATGTATTTCAATAACCCCTCCTTTTATACCTCAAAGAAACTACACTACAAATCTCACAGAGCCCTCCCTACTTTTATCGGGGAGTCCTACCTACACACTATTATAGATCATCCAATCAACAACTATTAGATCCATCATTTCCCTGTCATTTTTGTCCTCCAAACTTATTTCACAGAGTTCTCACTGCTTACTTTAAATGGCCTTCTGAACACAACTGAGTCTTTTCTACTCATCTGAGTATGAATTCCCTATGCACCTGGGTGAACCATCAAAACACTTCTTAGAAGGCCCTCCCACACACATCTAAGAGACCTCTGACACACATAAGAGAACCTTGCTACACACTTCATATAGCCCTCTTTACTTATCTCAAAAATACAAGCCTGAAAGCCATTCACACTGCAATTAGAGTACCCTCCATACACATTAAAGAAAGTCTTCCCTACTCAACTCAAGAGCAGTCTCTACATGCCACACAGAGTCATCCCCTACATATCTCAGTGTGTAAAGCTATACTGCTTTAGAAGCTCTCTCTCCTAACTATACTTCTTCACAAGCCCACTGTAAGAGCAGAGGGACTATTTATGCACTTTTGAGAGCCCTCAGTACACACCACACTCAATACATACACAGGCTTTTCCTATACACCACTAATGCTAATCCGGGTCCTAAACTTACTAACACTTACCCTAGTTCCAACCATAAACCTCAACTCTTAGTGCCCTCTGATCCATATTAGTTTATCCTCTCCTCTCAATTCAATGAGATTTCATTACTCACATAAAGCAGACCACTGGAAACAACTAGTGATCTCTTTCTATCATTCACAGAGCTCCAAACTGATGTAACTCTGTAAGCCCTCCCAAATCACCTCAGGGGTCCTTCACTGAAATGTAAAGAGCACTCAGACAAACATTGTAAAATCCTCCTAAATACCTCATCAAGTTCACACTACACAGACCAGAGTACACTCACTACAAATACCAAGGAGCTCACCCTGTAAACATCAGAGTGCATTTTTGACACATAAAAAAAGCATTCACTATTCATATTGTGGTCTGTACCTACAAATTTCAGAGAGAAAACTCTACAGAGCTAAGTGAGTACACACCACACTCTGTTCAAGTCCTACATACACACCTCAGTAAATCCTAACCAAATATCTCAGATTGACCTCACTTCTCACCAAAGAGCCCTCCCTACTTTCTTCCAAAGGCTATACCTAGACACCTGAGAGTTCTCTTGATTCATTTTTGACTGACCTCCCTAAACACCACAGAGATTCCCTCTACTATCCTCAAAGAAAATTCCCATCACAACTCGGTGTTCTTACTCAGATTGTATGCACCTCTGTAAGCCTTTCAAACTAACAACAGTGGGCCCTCATACAAACATAAAGGAGCCTTCCCACACCCTTCAGAAGGCCCTTTATATGTGCACTAGAGAGAACTCACTACACAATGAAAAGAAGCTACTTTTCCACCTCAGAGAGCCATTCCTACTCACCACAAGCACACTTCCCTGCACATCTAAGTAATCCTCCCTAATTAAATCAAGAGACATTCTTACACACTTGAAAATGCTGTGCTATACATATTTTAGGGACACTTTCTACATGCTTTTTTGAGAAATACCCAAACGATTCAGAAAGCCTTCCTTATTCTCCACAGCAATTGATAAATTAATCCCCTGATGGGATTAACTTAGTGGTTACTGAAGGAAGTAATGGTGTTACTACAGGAGTTGTTTTATTGGAGGCATGTGTTTGTGATATACATTGTGCACCTGGTGAGTGAGTGGCTCTTTCTACTTCATTCATATTAGCCACTTCCCTGCACCACACACTTCTGCCATGATATGTAACCTCATCTCAATGCCCAAATAATAGGCTAGCTTTCTATGGACTGAGATCTCTGAAACTGTGAACTCCCAAATAAAATTTTCCTCCATAATTGGTTTGGTAAAGCCTTTTAGTCACAATGGAGAAAAAAATGATGTAAACACAGTCAGAGCACTTTTCATAGGACTGTTCACATAAAGTACAAAGAAGGCACATTATATAAAAACACATTATATAAAGGTAAATGCACATGCTCCAAAGTTAATGTTTGTGACTATGTGTATATACACTGAATCAGAATGTTTCTGGCCTTAACTAACCACACATACTGAATCCCCAGCCCTAACTACACAATAGAAGCAACACTTAGGGCATTCTCATAACATTTTCTGCCAGTTTTGTAAGCAAGGGAGTCTTGCTAAAGTCATTTTGAGACTGCAACGACAGTCGGACAGAGTTTTAGTAGTAAAGTTTATAAATTCTAAGAGTTGTGTTTGTCTAACTGAACTACTGCTCTTCCTATCCAGATCTCTAAGGACAGAAACATAATGATTCCTTTCTTTGGATCCTGTATTTCCCATATTTTATATGTGACTCTGATTCACTTCCACAACCTCCTTAACTTTGAGGATTTTTTTGACTTATAAGGTGCACACAAGTAGTGTTCCCTATTCCAATGCTATTCCAATGGCTGAAAAAAGTTACCCACATGGGCCACCAACTATCTTAACCAGTGCAACCAAACTCCCCCAGGTCACATCAGGGGTGAAGGGGGATTGTAAAATATTCACAGACACAGACCTTGAAGATTAAGCTGGGATCAGGTGGACCTTGCTCTCTGATGGAGATGCAGATATAAAGAGGTATGCCAGCAATCTTTATTTATATATGTCTCATTTTCAAGTTAAAGACTATGCAACCATTATTTTTTTGTATTAAATAAGTTACAGAAACTAGGACATCCTATATTGCTTTTCTGTAGAAACAAGACAGAGTTGAAAAGTGCAACGTTAGGAGATTTGTGTAGCTCTCAAGAAATTCCTTTGTTAAAAATTACTATAAGCCAAGCAGAAACCAAAGAAGTGCAGCTGGTGAAATATTGTGGTTGCCTAGCATGAGAATCCCTTCCTTCCCAGGAGCTGTGCCTGAGGTGAAGGTCCAGGCTGATAAAACTCTTGAAGAAAGCCTGCTCATAATGGACATTGCCACAGCAGCTAAGCATCCTCTGCCCTTTCAGAGCACCAGGAATGCCACAGCCATGAGGTCATCAGAGACCCTCAATCTCAATCACTGCTCTTCATCCTCTGTCACCACTCTTCACACTCTTATTCACAGGAGACAGGGAATATCAGGAGACACCCCTAGTCTTCCCTCTGCCTCATAGATTGGATGCAAGGTTCAACTTCTCTGGAAACACCTCACCAAAATTTGAGGAACAAATCCTAGGTTTATTCTGCACCTGAACCTGGCTTGATTACCAGCCAGGGAATGGAAAAAAATGGTCTCTGAAGAAACAAATAATTACCCTTTCTCATAGAAGAGCTTGTTTTACAAAAATGGAAGAATAGGGATAAACTGTGCTATGTATAAGTTTTCTGAGTATCATGTTCAAAATGGTATATTTCCTTATTTTTTGCTGCCTTTCTGATAAGCATATGTAAAGAAAGTTCCATCAGCTAATGCTAAAACTAATTCAAAAGCAGATAAAATATTTATGTCACCTTTAAACCTAAGTTGCTGTAGGTCTTAAAAGATTGATTTCTCTTTTTCTATACTCTCAATTCTGTTCTTTGAGTTACTTCCACATTAAGGGCTAAAGAAAAGAATGATGAAGAAAGAAGAAAGGAAGGAAGGATGAAAGAAAGAAAGAAAGAGAGAGAGAGTGAAAGAAAGAAAGGAAGGAAGAAAAGAAAGAAAGAAAGGAAGAAAGAAAGAAAGAAAGAAAGAAAGAAAGAAAGAAAGAAAGAAAGAAAGAAAGAAAGAAAGAAAGAAAGAAAGAATCTGGATTGGCCAGGTGCACCAGGCCTGAGAATGTCATGGAATTCACTAATTTCCATGCATTTTTTATTCTTTCCAAATATTCACAGTAAGGAAAAATTAAAAGCATCCCATATGTACATATTGTCCTTTCAAAATGTCTCATGAGGACTTCATTTTCTTCATTTTCATAATTTTTTTATACCTGAGCTGACTCTAATCTGATCCAGTTGTGTAATATTTCATACTGTGTTATGTTTCAAAGTCTCTGTCTTCTGATCTCCAGGGTATTTTTCTGAATTTAGCTTTTGTCCTGCATCTGTCGGTCTTGTTTTCTGTTCCTGGAGTTTCTTGCCTAATGTTTTCTTCTACTGTCTTTACTCAGAGTTCAATTATGCAAAAGTTAATTCATAAATACATTGGAAAGAAAAAGATTCCTTTTGAAAAGGCCTACAGATGGAGAATATACAGTGGTGAAAATGAGAGTAAATCTTTCACCTTGGAGAATGAGTAGCCCACATGAAAATTTGATTTTAGTCTTCCCCATGACTGGAGTAGAGTATACACCTTATGTCTCCACCTACACAGGTCTTATGCATGTTTTATAAAAATTTGTGACAGGCTTTATTTTAATTTCTCAGTGGTTAAAAATTACATTTTGTGCAATAAACATCTAAAGATATTTTGTTTCACAACTGAGAATCTATCACTATAAATTCTTTATATCAGTTTTATGCACATGTGTGCATACCTGTTTATTCTATATTGTATCTACATATATGCTTTTGTCTATATATTATGTATATGGTGCCAAAATTGGCATATATATAAAAAGTAAATGTTAATAAATTTACAATAAAATTCATCCAAATGCCTTTCAGTTCACATCACTAAAATTGGCTAAATAGATAAAAGTAAGGTTGTCTTTAAATTTACTTAACTATTCATTTCTCTACGTGGTCGAACAATCAATACAGTGTTGACTTCTCTAAAATGGTTAAAGTATAATATCTATTTCTTCTAGAATGTGTCTTCAGCAAAAAATAATGACTTAAAACATTAGGTAGGTTCATCTAAAATCTTGGATGCCATGGATACCATAAGTTAAAATTAGTTGAATTAGATTTAACAGAAGTAGAATAAGCATTTATAAAAGTACATGTTAAGGAGAAAAGTCAAGACCAACAAATCTACCATGATTAATCAATATTCATGAATCTACCCTATCAAGTTAATATCAACAAATCTGTATTGAAAAATTGATATTGACTAATCAATATCAATGCATCTACAATGATGTGTTGGTTTTGATAAATATACATTGAGGGGTTGATGTCAATGAATGTACCTAGAATAGTTAAAATTGATGAAACTGTACAATGTGTTGATATGAATGAATTGACTCCAATGATTCAATATTGATGAATCTACATCATCAAATTGATTTCAACAAATAAATATTGAAGGATCTACCCAGTTTAGTTGATATCAGAGAATCTACCATGACTGGTTGATAATGACTAATCTACCCCAATGGGTTGATATCAACAAAACTATACAGAATTGT
The DNA here is from genome assembly GCF_902686455.1 of Sciurus vulgaris. Taxonomy (NCBI): domain Eukaryota; kingdom Metazoa; phylum Chordata; class Mammalia; order Rodentia; family Sciuridae; genus Sciurus; species Sciurus vulgaris. The sequence goes on from NW_027632629.1 coordinate 9,105, forward strand.
GGATATCAAGATTCTATCACAGTGAATCAGCATTGGTGAATGGACCTTGTTGAGCAAATATTGACAAATCTACATTGATGAATCAATATCAACCCATCAATATCAACAAACCTTCCCACTGAGTTGATATCAACAAATATACCCCAGAGTCAAAATCAATGAATCTACTCAATGTGCCAATATTGATGAATAAACCCCATTGAGTCAACATTGATGAATCTACCTCAATGTGTTGATATCATCAAATCTACACTAGTGAGTAGATAATAGTGAATCTGAACTGATGAGTCATAATCTGTTAATCTACACTGATGGTTCCATTTTGTCAAATTTACACAGGTGACTAGATATTGGCAAACCCTCCCCAGTAAGTCAATATTGATATATCTACTTTGAAGAGTTGATATCAGCAAATCAATATTGAACAATATACCCCCAAAAGTTGATATCAACAAATGTATATCAATGAGCTGATATTGATGGATGTATGCCTATGGGTCAATATCAACAAATCTATGCTTAAGGGTCCACAGAGATGTATCTTCACTAATGTGTCAATGTTGATGAATCTAAAGTTTCTAGTCAGTATTTATGAATCTGCTCTGACAGGTATATATTGATGAATCTGCTGTTATAAGGTGGCATTGATAAATTTACACCTTCGAGTCAGTATCAATGAATCTAGACCAAAGGGTCAATATTAAAGAATCCACACTGATATGTTGATATTGTCAAACCTACCCTATTAAAACAATTTTGATGAGTCTACCCCATGGGTAGATATGGAAGAATCTACACCAATGATTCAATATTAATGAATCAACACCAAAAAGTCAATATCAACAAATCTACCCTTAGGTCAATAAAAATGAATTTATCCAGAAGAGTTGATATTGATTTATATACCCCGATGGTTCAATATAAATGAAGATACATTTATGAATCAATACTGACAAATCAATATCTGATGAATCAACATAGATAGTGTAATATCAACAAATCTAAACTGATGAGTCAATATAAATGACTACAGGTCAGTCAATGAATCTACCCCATAAAGTTGATATTGATGAATCTAACCCAATGGACTCTTATGGATGGATCTACACTGAAGAGTCAACATCAATGTATCTGCTCCAATTGATCAATATCAAAGAATCTACACCAATGAATCAATATCAATGAATCAAAACCTATTATTGACATCTTGAATATATCCCATCAAGTTGATATTGACTCTTCTAACACAATGGGATGGTGTGGAGGAATCTACACAGACAAGTCAATAACAATGAAGATGTACCAAAGAGTCAATATTAGCAAATATATTTCAAAGGGTCAATACAGATGAATCTACCTTGATGGATTGATATTGATTATTGTACACCAATGGGTCAATATTGATGATCTACACTGACAAGTTGATATCCACAAATCTACTCAAAAGGTTGGCATCAATTTACATCTTAACATCAATAATGATGAATTGATAGTGAAAAATCAACTGCAAAAAGTCAATATTTATAAATCAACATGCTTGTATCAATAGTAACAAATCTATCCCAAGGTGTTGATATGAACAAAGTTAACCCAATTGGTCAATATTGACAAAACTACATTGATGAGTCAATGTTGACAAATGTACCTTGACAGGCCAATATTGGTGAATCTATAACATAGGTTTAATTTCAACAAATCAACACAAGTGGGTTGATATCTACAAATCTACACTGAAGAATCAATATCAACAAATCTACCCTGATGAGTTGAAATCTATGAATCTACACTGATGAGTCAATAATGATGAATCCACATCAATGAATCTATATCAACCTATCAATATCAATGAATATACCCAATGATTTGATATTGATGAATCTACACTGATGTGTCGATATGGACAAATCTACCCCTAGAATTTAATATTGATAAATCTACCCCTATAGGTTCATATCCACAAATCTATGCCATCAAGTCAATATTGATGAATCAACTGAAAGAGTCAAAATTGATGAGTCTACACTGGCAAGTGGATATTAATAAATCTACCACAATGAATTGAATTTGACAATTCTAATCAATCAAACCAATCAAATAAATGTGGATAAATCTAACCCATTGAGTTGATATTAATAAATCTATACCCATTGATTGATATCAATGAATCTACCCAAATGAGTACATTTCTGTGCAGAGCGGTGACAGAATGGGAGAGCAGTGGCTGAGATTGGGGGTCTCTGATGACCTCATGACTGTGGAATGACTGGTGTCTGGGAATTTTCCTGTGCAAGGGCACAGGATGTTTAGCTGCTGCTGATCTCAGTCACAAATCTTTTGGGAATAGAGGAACTGGCATGCTAGACAATTACAATATTTCACCAGTTCCATTACTCCTGCTACTACCCCAAAGGGTTGATATGGATGAATGTATCCTGATGATTAAATATCAATGAATAATCCCCAGTGGATAGGTATTATCAAATCCACACCAGTGGATTAACCAGTGGGTTAATATTGATGAATACATACAGAAGAGTTGATATTGACAAATCTACATTTTCAGGTCAATATCAAGGAATCTAAATTGACAAATCAATGTTGACATATGAACATTAACAAACCTGCCCTGACTGGTTAATATTGATGTATCTACCCCTAAGGGTTTATATCAATTAATCCACACAAACAAGTAGATAATGATAAATCTACACTGATGGGTTGATATTGATCAATCTACCCCTACAGATTGATATTGATGAACCTACAATGATGAGCAGATATTTATGAATCAACACGAATGAGTAGATATCACCAAATCTACCCCATTGAGTCAATGTCAACACACATTGACATAACACACTGACATAACAATGTCACTGTGAATCTACCTCTGCGGTTGATATCAACAAATCTTCCCTGACAAGTTGATATTGACAAATCTACCCTATTGAGTTGATATTTATGAATATACCCCATTTAATCTACATCGACTGATCTACACTGAAGAGTCAACATTGATGAATACATGCCTTCAAGTCAATATCAATTAATTTATACTTAATGGTTGATATCAATGAATCTACCATTTATTTGATATCTATAAATCTACCCAGGGTGATTGCTATTGATGAATTTACACTGATGAGTCAATATCAACCAATCTATCTGAGGAATCAATATTAATGAGTCAACACCATCAATTTGATATCAACAAATCTATATCATCAAGTCAGTATTGATTAATCTACACCAATGGGTCAATTTTGATAAATCTGCACTTATAGATTGATATCAGTGAATTTACATCAATGAATCAATGTTGATGCATCAATATTGATGAGTCAATGTATATAAACCTATTCCAGTCTATATTGACATATCAATATCAACAAATCTACACTGGTGAGTTGATATCAACAAGTCTATCCTGTCCAGTCAATATCAATCAATCTGCCCTGATGGATCAGTGTTGAGGAATCTATCTCAAAGTGTCAATATTGACACATCTACCCTGAAGAGCCAATATAAATAAATCTGCACTGAAGAATAAATATTGGCAAATCTAATCTTTGAGTCAAATTTGATGAGTCTACTGTGATGTATCAAAATTGATGAATCTACACCAATGAATCCACATAGGTGATTCAATATTGATGGCTCTACCCCATAAATTCTATATCAATGAACCTACATCATCAAATCAATAGACTCATCAATATTAAAGAATCTGCACTGAAATGTCACTATTGATCAATCTATGCTGATGAGTCAGTTTTGATGAATCTATGCAGATGGGTCAATATTGATGAATCTAATGAGAAGAGTCAATATTAAACAATCTATCTCAATGAGTTGATATGGACTAATCTACCCTGACAAGTCTATTTTGGTGCATCTACACCAAAGGGTCATCAACAAGTTTAAACCCATTGATTGATATAGACAAATCTACCCCAATGAGTGCATTTTGACAAATAGAACCAGTAAGTTAATTTTGATTAATCTAATCAGAGAGTTGATATTAATTAATCTAACCAATAGATTTGATATTGAAGAATGAAGCCTGATGGGTCAATATGGACAAATCTATTCTGATGATTCAATATTGACAAATCTACAACAAATTGTTGATGTTGATGAATCTATTTCAACAGGTTGATATTGATGAATGTGCACAGAAGACTCGATATTGAAGGATCTACCTTGATGGGTCAATATCAATGAATCAACATTGACAAATTAATATTAACATATCAATACCAATGAAAGTAACTAGTTGAGTCAATCTCTATGAATCTCTACCAATGAGTGAAAATTGATGAATTCACTCAGTTGAGTTGATATCTTCAAATCTCACATGACAGGTCAATATTGACCAATCTTCCCCAATTGGTCAATATCACTGAATCTACACTGAAGAGTAGATACTGACAAATCTACCTTGAGAGGTCAATACCAATGAATCTACACCAATTAATAGATATTTATGAGTTTACAATGATGGGTTGATATTAACAAATGTACCCCTTATGGTTGTTATGTACAAATCTATGCCAATGAGTAGATGTCAATGAATCCACACCAATGAGTAGATATCAATAAATCTAATCTGTCAAGTCAATATTGGTGATTCAAGGCTGACAGTTTAATATTGATAAATATGCCTCATTGAGACTTTGATACTTTATTGACCAATCTAAACCAGAGTTGATGTCAATGAATCTACACCTTATTGTTGATATCAATGAATCTACAGTATTATGTGACATTGTCAAATCTACACCAATAAGTAGATATCATTGAATCTACCACAATATGTCAATATAGTCAAATCTAGACTGATGAGTTGATTTCAATGAATATAACCAGTTGAGTTGATGTCAATGATTCAAACCAATTGAGTTGACATTGAGAAATGTATTCCATTTGGTTCATATGAAAAAATCTATACCAATAAATCAATTTGGACAAATATACATCAAATAGTTGATATTGAAAAATCTATCCCAATGGGTAGTCAATGACAAATTTATACGTATGGGTCCATCTGAATGAATCTACATTGACCAATAAAATTGATACATCAATATTGACAAATATACCATGACAGGACAATATTATTAAAGTACATATACATATATTTTTAAAAAATGAATTTTGGTTTATTTTACACAAATGGGGTACAAGTATTGTTTCTATGGTTGTGCACAATGTAGACTCAAACCAACTGTGTAATCATACATAGGGTAATAATTTTTCTCTAAGTCCACTCTCTCTTTCACCACCCCCTCCCACCACAATTTCCTCTACACAATTCAAACTGTCTCCATTCTTCACTTACTCCCATGCCACCCTTTTATGTCTCATCACTCATCAGAGAAGACAATCAGCCATTGGGTGTTGGGGATTGGCATATTCCACTTAGGATTGTATCCTCCAACTCCATTCATTTACCAGTAAATGCCATAATTTTATTCTTCTTTATGATTGAATAGTATTCTATAGTGTACATATAACACAGTTTCTTTATCCATTCATCAATTGAAGAAAATTTGCATTGGTTTAACAATCTAGTTATCATGAACTGAGCAGCTATAAATAAGGATGTGATTGTGTCGCTGCAGTATGCTGATTTTAAGTCCTTTGGGTATAGGCCAAGGAGTGGGATAGCTGGGTCAAATGATGGTTCCAGTCCAAGCTTTCTGAGGAATCTCTATACTGCTTTCCAGAGTGGCTGCACTAATTTGCAACCCCACCAGCAATGTATGAGTGTACCTTTTTCCTCACATCCTCGCCAAAACCTATTGTTGCTTGTGTTCTTGATAATCGCCATTCTAATTGGGGTGAGAAGGAATCTTAGGGTACTTTTGATTTTCATTTCTCTTATTTCTAGAGATGTTGAACATTTTTTCATATGTTTGTTGATTGCTTGTAGATCTTCTTCTGTGAAGTGTCTGTTCATTTCCTTAGCCCATTTGTTGATTGTGTTATTTGTATTCTTGTTGTAGAGTTTTTTGAGTTCTTTATATATTCTAGAAATAAGTGTTCTATCTGAAGTATGAGTGCCAAAAAAATTTCTCCCACTGTGTAGGCTCTCTGTTCACTTTGCTGATAGTATCCTTTGATGAGAGAAAGCTATTTAGTTTGAATCTATCCCAGTTATTGATTCTTACTTTTATTTCTTGTGCTACGGGAGTCATATTAAGGAAGTCTGATCCTAAGCCAACAATTTGAAGATTTGGACCTACTTTTTCTTCTATAAGATGCAGTGCTCCAGTCTTATTCCAAGGTCCTTGATCCACTTTGAGTTGAGTTTTGTGCAGGGTGAGAGATAGGGTTTAGTTTCACTCTGTTGTATAATGATTTCCAGTTTTCCCAGCACCATATGTTGAAGAGGCTATCTTTTCTCCATTTCTTGTTTTTGGATCCTTTGTCTACTATGAGAAAACTCTATTTATTTGGGTTTGTGTCAGTGTCCTCTATCTTGTACCATTGATCTACCTGTCTATTTTAGTGTGAATACCATGCTGTTTTTGCTACTATTGCTTTGTAGTAGAGTTGAAGTTCTGGTATTGTGATACCCCCTGCTTCCCTCTTCTTGCTAAGGATTGCTTTAGCTAATCTAGGTTTCTCATTCTTCCAGATGAATTTTATAATTGCTTCTCTATTTCTGTGAGGTATGTCATTGGAATTTTAATTGGAATTGCATTGAATCTGTATAGCACTTTTGGTATATGGACATTAACAATATTAATTCTGCCCATCCAACAACATGAATAAGAAATCGATCTTATTTTGCCCATAACATAAGGAGGCAGTTAGTTGTCTGCAACTATGTATGAGACAAAAATTCAAATTTCTACCCTGCAAGTCTGAGTCACTCAGAGGAAACCATACCACCTCCCTATCATTAAAATTTATATATCACTTTCCAGTTTTTCTAATAGTCTTCTTTTAGAAACGTTTTAGAATCAGGCAAAATTGAGCAAAAGTTGGAGGTGTTCTGTACTCCATAACCCCCATATAAGCAAGCAGTCAATTCCATATTTCAGTTTTAAAGAACAGAAAGCATATTAAAGCTTTATAACCAAAACTATGTGAAGTAATAAATATTATTTTAATTCCCACTTATAAGTGAGGAAAGTAAATCACAGGCTACTGATTCTCATTCCCAATCTCTATTTCCAGATAAAGATTATGGAAACTAACAGGTAAAAAGTTCCCAGTGTCCTTCAGCTCACCTAAACCACCAGACCATGAGCACTCCAACTACTATTACAGTTCCTCTAAACCTCTCCTACCATGAGGTAAGTAAAAATGCTAATCATAAAACTAATGTAAGTAATTTACAGCCCTAATCACATTCAGAGGTCAACCCAAATCCTCCTGCCACGTGAGGCTTTCCAAGGGACAAGCTAAAATAATTAATTCAACACCCTGCTACATTATCAACCCTTTGTATTTTGGTCCTTCATCTTACCCCTTACAATATAATCTAAATTTTTTTTCAAAGACAACTTTTCCAGGGCTTTTAGTCAATTCTTACTTTTCTAAGCTGTTTAACTTTATCCACTTCCATATGCACTACAATTTCACAATCATTTCCCTCTAAAAATGGTGACTTTCCAAATTCTAAATCACAGTCTCACATATGGTGATAACTCCAAACCTGTGCAATTCAACTGGCCACAAATGTTGTTTAAATATAAATTTAAATTAACAAAAATCAATTAAATTTAAAAATCTTGGTCCAAAATTACACTAGCCATTTTGAAGGACACAACAGATACACTGACTGCCATGTTGAACAAAATAGACTGTGAAACATTCCAATCTCCCATAAGGAGCATGTCTGTTCCACAGCATAAATACTTGCAAATAGAATATGCCTCTATATGCAATGTATTTTCCGTATGGTCCAGTAAAAGAACATCTGCTTCTCCTCCTACTCCTGATTGCTCCTGCCAACTTCTTTCATATTGGCATGCTATAGGACTTTTCCTTATTCCTCTGCTTGTCTCATTCCAATTTCTCATAAGATGAACTTTTCCACATCACCATACATAAACTGGTGACTTCTAAATCCCTTCATCAGCACATTTTCTCATCTAATTTTAAGACTACTAATACACCCATAAATGCATTTTCAATTGCTTAGTGAAAAACAATCAAGTAAAACAAAAAATTAAAAACAATAAAACCTTTCCAAACCCAAGCTTAATTTCTTCCCTTTACAAAACTTGACTTTTGAATATAGCTATTCTTTGTAAATGTTGATTCAAATAATATGACTCCTATATTTTTAAATTTCTAGTGGCTTCTCTATAATCATCAAATGAATATCCAAGTACCCCCTGGAATCTGTCCCCAGTGTATTTTTCACAATACAATAAATATCTAACAGCATGCCTAGGACATTTCTCTCAGAGGGTAAAGTGCTGAATGAATGAAAGTAAGAGTTAAGCAGAACATGGCCAGTGCTTCTGGTAAGCAGTCTGGTAGTGAACTAAAAGCAAACACCCCAATTCCGTGAGGAGTACCAGTCAAAGAAAGACTGAATGCCACTGAATAATTCCTGGAGAAATAATATTATATATATATATAATACAAGGCTTAAAGAACTTGAAGAGTTAGCTGAGAAGTTCAGCTAGCATTTGAAGCAGAGAAAAAAACAATGCACAGAGGAACTACAAGCAATCCTTTGTCAGGGGCACAGAAGAAGGTATAAAACCAGCTGTGGAGATGAAGTTGAAGATACAGAGAGGAACAGAATTTTTTTTTCCCACAAGTACAATTTTTAATATTTTATTTTATTAATTAATTTGTTTACATTTTCACTTTAAACCAGATGTGTTTAATTTTATTAGTTATACATGACAGAATGCATTTATGCATTTTGAAATATACACAAATTAATTGTAGTCTCTCATTTTTTCTTATACAAATTGTAGTATCATCATTCATGCAGTTATATTTGTACATGAGGTATAATGACTGTCTCACTCTACTATCATGCCACCCAAAGAAAAATCCCCCTATGTTTGCTCCCCTCTATCTAATATAAAGTGACTCTATTCTTCCCTATTGCCCCCTCCAACTTATTGTGAATTAACAACCACATAATAGAGAAAACCTTTGGACTTTGGTTTTATGGGGTTTTGTTTATTTCACTTAGCATGATATTTTTTAACTCCGTCTATTCACCAGCAAATTTCAGAATTTTATTCTTCTTTAAAGCTGAGTAGTATTCCATGGCATGCACCCTATATACCATATTTTATTTATCCATTCATCTGTTGAATGGCATCTAGACTGTTAACATATTTTAGCTATTGTGAATTGAGCAGCTATAATCATTGGTATGGCTGTGGCACTGTAAGTACTTTGGGTATAAACAGAGGAGTGGGATTGATGGATCAAATGGTCATTCCATTCCAAGTTTTCTGAGGAATCTCCTTACTGCTTTTCATAATGGTTGCAATAATTTATATTCCCACCATCAGTGGATGAGTGTGCCTTTTTTCCCACATCCTTGACAACAATTATTGTTGCTTGAATTATTGATAATTTCCAATCTGATTGGAGTGAGATAAAATCGTAGTTTTTATTTTCATTTTTCTAATTGCTAGAGATATTGAATATTTTTTCATATATATGTTGAATGATTGTATATCTTCTGTGAAGTTTCTGTTCAGTTTCTTAGTCCATTAATTGTATGGGTTATTTGTTTATTTTGGTGTTAATTTTTTGAGTTCTTTAAATAAATAGCCTAGAGATTAATGCTTTTTCCATAGTGTATGAGGTAAAGGTTTTCTCTTAATCTGTAGACACTCTTCACATTATTGAATATCACTTTTGTTGAATAGAAGCTACTTAGATGGAGACCATTCCATTTATTGATTCTTGATTTAACTTCTTGTGCTTTAGGGGTCTTGTTAAGAAAATCAGATCCTTGACCAACATGGTGAAGATTTGGACCTACTTTTTCTTCTAGTAGTCCCAGGGTCTCTGTTGCAGTGCCAGAATGTTTGATCCATAGTGAGTTCAGTTTAATGCAGGGTGAGAGATGAGGGCACAATTTTATTTTGTTACACGTGGCTCTCCAGTTTTACCAGCACCATTTGCTGAATGAGGTATGTTTACTCAGTGAATATTTTTGGTGCCTTTACCTAACATGAGATACCTGTTTTTCTGTGGGTTTGTCTCTGTGTCTTCTATTCTGTACCATTGGTCTATATGTCTGTTTTGGTGACCATGCCATGTCTTTTTAATTACTATTGCTCTGTAGTATAATTTGAGATCTGGTATTGTAATGTTCCCTGCTTCACTTTTCTTGCTAAGGATTAATTTGGCTATTCTGGGTCTCTTATTTTTCCAAATGAATTTCATGGTTGCTTTTTCTAGTTCTATGAAGAACATCATTGGAATTTTAGTAGGAATTGTATTAAATTTGTATAATGATTTTGGTTGTTTGCCTATCCAGGAACATGGTAGGTCTTTCCATCTTCTTTTTTTTTTTCCAGTGCTTGGGATTGACCCAGGGCCTTGTGCTTGCAAGACAAACACTCTATCAACTTAGCTATCTCCCTAGCTCTGGTCTTTCCATCTTTTAAGGTCTTCTTCACTTTATTTAGTGTTCTGTAGTTTTCATTGTTAGAGGTTTTTCACCCCTTGTTAGATTGATTCCCACATATTCTTTTTAGGTGATTGGAAATGTGGTAGTGTTCTTTATTTCTCTTTCATTGGATTCATTACTGATATATAGCAATGTATTTGATTTATGGTCTTATTTTATATCCTGCTGCTTTGCTGAATATATTTATTCTAGATGTTATTTCATGGAATTTTTGGATCTTTCAAATATAGAATCATGTAATTGGGATACAGTTGTTGTTTTTGTCTTTACCTATTTGTATTCCTTTAATTTCTTTCCTCTGTCTAATTTTTCTGGCTAGAATTTCAAGGACAATGTTGAGTAAAAGTGGTGAAAAAGGGCATCCTTATCTTGTTCCAGGTTTTAGAGGAAAGGTTTTCAATTTTTCTCTGTTTATAATTAAGTTATCCTTAGGTTTAGCTTATGTGGCTTTTATGATGTTGAGGTATGTTCCTACTATCCCTAGTTATTCTACTGTTTTGAACATGTAGGTGTGTTGTATTGCCAAATGCTATTTCTGCATCTATTGATAGGATTATGTGAATCTTGTTTTTAAGTCTATTGATATGATTAATTATGTTTATTGATTTCCATATGTTGAACCAACCCTGCATCCCTTGGATGAACTGAATTTGATTGCACCTTCCCTATAAAATGTTTTGTATGAGAGTTGCCAGACTTATTGAGAATTTTTGCATCTGTGTTCATCAGGGATATTTTTCTGGAGTTTTCTTTCTTTAATGTGTCTTTTTCTTATTGTGGTATCAGGGTGATATTAGTCTCATAGAACAAGCTTGGAAGGGTTCCCCTTTTTCTATTTCATGGAATAATTTGAGGTGTATTGGTGTTAAAGATCTTGTAGGAAATGGATAAGAATCTTTCTGGTCTTGGGCTTTTCTAAATTGGTAGGCTTTTAATGGTGTTTTTGATTTCATTAATTAAAATATTTTTGTTGAAATCATGTATGACCTCCTGATTCAGTATACTAGGATCATATGTCTCTAGAAATTTGTCAATGTCTTCAATATTTTCTGTTTTATTGGATTATAAATTTTCAAAATAGTTTCAAATTATCTTCTGTATTTCAGTTGTGTTAATTTTGATAATTTGTTTTTCATCACATATTTTAATAATTTGAATTTCCTCTTTCTACTCTTTGTAGTGTGGCTAGAGATCTATCAATTTTATTGTTTTATTTTCAAAGAATGAACTCTTGTTTTGTCAATGTTTTTTTTCAAATGCTTCTTTTGTTTCAATTTTATTGATTTGATTCCTGATTTTAATTATTTCTTACCTTCTACTCTTTTTGGTATTGATTTGTTGTTCTTTTTGTAGAGCTTTCAGATGTAATGTTTTCATTTATTGGTTGACTTTTCATTCTTTAATAAATAACTGAATTAATAAACTTTCTTCTTAGTACAACCTTCTTAGTGTTCCAGAAATTTTGGTATGTTGTATCAGTATTCTCATGTACCTGAAAATATCTTTTTATTTCATCCTTTGTTTCTGATATTATCCATTAATCATTCAATAGTGTATTATTTAGTGTGCACATGTTAGAAATGATTCTATTTTCTATTTTATAATTGATTTATAATTTCAGACCATTATGAACTGATAGAATACAGGGTATTATCTCTATTTATTTGTACTTATTAAGATTTGCTCTGTGGCATAAAATATGTTCTGTTTTAAAAAAGAATCAATGTGCTGCCGAGAAAAATGTGTATTCACTCATTGATGGATGAAATATTCTATTAACTGTTAAGTCTAAATTATTGATTCTGTTATTTAGTTCTATGGTTTCTTTATTATTTAGAAGATCTGTTCAGTAGTGAGATAAGTGTGTTAAAGTCACCCAGTATTATTGAGTTGTGTTCTACTTGATTCTAGAAATTGGGAAGGACTTTTAATTATTTTATTTTATTTTTTATTTTATTTTTTGTAGATAGATGTTTAATTTTTTGGAGCATAAATGTTTACAATCATTATGTCTTGCTGCTGTGTAATTACCTTCAATAGAATGAAATGAACTTCCTTATCCCTTGTGATTAACATGTGCTTGAAGTCTACTTTATCTGATATAAAGATGGAAACCCCTGCTTGTTTAGGCAATCCATATGATATGCTTTCTTTTTTTCTTATCCTTTCACCTTCAGTCTGTGGATGTCTTTGCCTATTAGGTGAAGCATATTGCTAGGTCTTGTTTTTTAATCCAATCTGCCCAAGTTTTTTGATGAGATAATGCCATTAATATTCAAGTTTATTACTGAGATATGACTTGCAATCCCAGTCATTTTGGCTTATTTCTGGATTTTAATTTGGTTTACTTCTTCTTTGACTATTCATTTAGTGTAGTTCCTACCTTTGCTGGTTTTCAATTTTCTTTTCCACTTCATCCTCATGAAATGTAGTAGTGCACACTTTCTAATTCTTATTTTTTAAGCTTTTTTATATTAAAAGATTTTTATTTTATCTTCAATCTGAAAGTTAATTTTGCTAAATATAAAATTCTTGGTTGGCATCCATTTTATTTCAGAGCTTTAAATATATTGTTCTATGACCTTTTAGCTTTGAGGGTCTAGATTGAGAAATCAGTTGAGATCTAAATTAGTTTTCCCTTATACATAATTTACTTTTTTTCCCTTGCAGTCTTTAAGTTCTTATTCTTATACTGTACTTTAGTCATTTTCACTTTAATGTGTCTTAATGTGGATCTGCTGTAGTTTTGTATATTTGAGGTCCTGTAAGCCTCCTGTATTTGATTGTTCATTTCATTTTTTAGGTTTGGGAAATTTTCTGGTATTATGTCATTGAAAAGATAGTGCATTCACTTTGTTTGTATTTCTCTTCTTTTTCTATCCCAATAATTTTTAATTTGTTCTCAAATTATCCCATAGTTCCTGGAAGTTCTGTTCATGGATTCTTACCATCTCTGCATGGTACACTTAATTTTTAATATTAAAAGTTTTGTATCCACTGTCTGAGAGTCTCTCTTCCAAATGGTCTAGTCTGTTGGTGATGTTTTCCATTAAGTTTATAATTTCATTTATTTATTCCTTAATTTTGAGGATTTATGTTTATTTTTTCACTATCTCTAACTCTTTATTGAATTGATCTTTCATTTCCTGTATTTCCTCTTCGTTGATTTCACCCTTTATACCATCTTCTACTTCATAGATGCAGATTAACCATGTACTTTCTATACTTCTTCTTGGGCATTTCTTCTATTGTGTTATTAGTGGCTTTTCTAATTGGGGCATCTTGGTTTGTTTGTGTGATTTTGTTCCCCTGTTTGTTCATGTTGCTTGTGTTTTTCCATCCAGTTGTATGAATATGGGACAATACATATTCTACCCTATAGACCTTTATTGTCACTAATTATTTCCAGTATCCCACCTTTAAGAAGGAGACCAATATCAACAACCCCCAGTGCAAACAATATAGAACGTCAAATCTAATATCTCCCAGCAATGTGTCCACTGCACTCTAGCTATAAACAGCAGTGATGAATTCAACCACTGTCCAAAATAAAAACAGAAAATTTGCTATACAGATTTACAATCTCGAATAGTGGTCAAAGACAGAAAAGAAACAGTACAGGATGTGGTGTTCATGAGGGAGAAAGAGAGAAGTCAGAAGAAAAATTCCACAAAGCTGGGTGAGGAACCAACAGAGATTGGTTGTTATGTGGAGAAAAGGTAGAAAGGGAATCTAGGAAGACAGACAAACAAGAGGAAGAATACTTATTGAGAGAAGAAAAATTTAAAAATATAAGAATATTCAGAATATGTAACAGAACTGCAAAACACTGTGTGTATTTTATCATCTTCCACAAACTGATGCACAGAAAACACCCTGCTGCAAATATGGTGGAGAGAAGAAAAATAATAATAAAATAAATCTCAGCGTAAAATTGAACAACTGTCTCTGATAGCATCCAAAACTTCTCAGCCCTGTCTCTGAATTTCCACAAGACTGCCTAGCCCAGACAGGCCTTGGAAGACCCAGTCACTATCTCACCACTGTGGGCCTCAGATATCCTGGTTTGGCCACATTGAAATCCTAAGATCATAATGCCAGTGGAATTTGGAGGGAGACAACCAGGGATGAGCAACCCTGAGATGCCATAATAGATGGGAGCAACCCACACTACCAGAAGGAAGACCCCACTAGCAGCCAAACCTGTATGCACCCTGACACTGAACCTCCAGGTCCTGGCTGGTGTCCCCAGACAGGTGCAGCTGTGCCCCAAAATGGAAGTGGCAACAAACCCACTGACTCTCCAAACTAACCCCAGACTCTGGTTGGCATCTTAAAATGGATGTGACCTCATGCAACCAAATGAGGAGTCACCCTGGCAGTGGACCTCTAGGCAGTGTTGGAAGTGGTAGTAGCATGAGTCAATGGTAGTAGGCAGGGGGTCAGTAGTACCTGCAGTCATTGTCGGTGTTGGCAGCAGGTGGGGGGACTGAGGCAGCAGTGGCATCTTCAGCTCTGGATGCAACTGAGCAGCACCCATAGAGGAGAATTCTAGGTGACCATCTGGGAGCAGCAAGAGCTTTTGTGTCAGCGGCAGCAGCAGCAGCAGCAGTAGAGTTGGCAGTTGAGTGTCCAAGGTACCATCAAGGGCAGCATTCTTCCAGGTGATACTAACTGCAACAGCATCAGGAGCAGCAGCAGGGCCTAGAGAA
>NW_027632628.1:0-30345 GCF_902686455.1 Sciurus vulgaris
CTACAAGTTTCCTTAAAGCATTATATTAAAATAGGTCATGCAAATAAGTTTACCTCTGTTTCATTGTATTTTGTTTGCTTGCAAGTGTATCAAATAATTTTATTACATAACTTAATGCCATTAACTCACTTAAAAAATCAACATGAATATGATAAAAGGATAAGCACATTCAAGACTCACCAGTCCTTGGAGGAGAGGAGGAATCCCTGAAAAGGGAACCCACAAATATTCTTCCTTATGCCTGATGTCCCTGTGTCCCTGTTCACTCCAGGTTTCCACTCTCTGTCACATCTGACAAGGGAAGAAAACTGACTAGAAGAGTCATGGAACAAAAGGTCACAACCAACTCTAAGAATATATGATGCAAAGGGCTTGTACTTTCTAGGCTGTAACTCTGAGAAAGACATTGGATGTGCATTGTCAAATACCTACTCCTCACTAAGTTTTACTTTGTTTTTACTGCACTTTGATGCTGATCTTTCACTGTAGCTTCTGTTTATGCCAGAACACAAACCCTCAAATCCATGTGCAGTCTCCATGTTCAAGTATAAAGTTGTTTGAGAGCCACCCTAGTGGCCGTAGTGTCCATAACCTGTGGTGTGTAGTGGGTGTCATGCCCTAGGACAAGCAGGTCCAGTGGCAGCCCAATGCAAGGGGCACACATGGACAACATTCTCACTGCTAAATTTCTTCCTGTTCTATTTGGGCAGTGCCCCACATTCAAGGTAGAAATTTTGAGAAGAGTGCCACCCCCTCCCCCCACCTCCCACCAAATGAAGTCATGCTCTCAGAGATCAGAGATCCAAGTCTTCACCATTAATTAAACAGAACTTTCCAAGGTGCCAGGAATATTCTTAGAAGTGTCCTGGGATGGGGCTGGTGGGTTCTGGCTCTCAACTCAGAAGGAGGCTCAGCACATCTTCTTTTTTCTGGGCCTCCAGGAACTTATGAATCCCTCCTTTGATCTGTGGATTGAAACTGTGGTTGAATTTTTCTGGATTCACCTACTGAGAAATAATCCTGTCTATTCCTGCTTTCAGCATCCCAGACTTTTTTGAACCATGTTCCACGTCAGCCCATTTCGTAACTGGTTCTTGTTCATTGTAGGATTCTATTTCTGCCTGTCCAGATGTGTCCACATAAATCATCTTTTTGCAGACTGTGGTGTTTGCCTTGGGTACTTAGGGAGCCAGTCATGCAGGAAGCTTTTGAATCCTATGGGAAATTGCAGGAAGGAGGGCATGGCGAGTTTGAAAATAGGCCAGCGCCAGAGGGCAGACCTGGGCGCGGAGCCATCTCTTCAGGTAGTCAGTGCGTTGGGACTGTGCGTGGTGACCACGGTGTCACAAGTCAGAGCCTGCACGGGGGCAGGTGCTTTTTATTTTCAGTGCGGGTCTCACTCACAAGTTGTGAGGGTGGCATGCAAAGGGTTTGTCCCGGACAACTTCCCCAGGCCTTTTGCGGGCTTGGGACACCACCCGTCAGCCCGGCGCCTCTCCCTGGCCCGGCCCAGGTCATTCCTACCCAATCAGGTGCCCGCAGCGCTCGGTTCTCCTTGCTAAGCAGCAGCGCGCCGTCCCCTGAAACTGTGGGCACCAGGCAAATACAGGGGAATGCTGTGGCGACGACCTCCTAGGGCCCCAGGAGGAAGCGGCAGGCGGCAAAGTTTGGTCCAGGCAATCTGGACGGTGGGCGCTGCTAGAGCTCCAGCTCTATCAGTTCTGGCCGCTGGCGCAAGGTAGGTGGCTGGTGGAGAAGGGTGTCGTGGTGGGGATGATGGAAGGGTGCGGGCAGGTGTTGGTCCCTGCTGGGTGGTTTACGGTGGGTGCAGGCTGAGTGGGCTCCAGCTTTCAAGCCCTGTCCCAGTGGATCAGAATCGTGAACTTTGCATGCAGGAGCTCCTTCTGAGTCACCAGATTGGGACTGTGCATTGCTAGGTCTGGAAGCAGTCGATGGATTACTGCAGTGTGCCTTTCATCTGTGCAGGAGTTGGAGGAGAGGAAAACAGAGCTGTAGAGGGGAAATGCTAGAAAAAACACCTGGCATGCACAGTTTTGTTTTGAGTATTAAATGGACAATGCCCTTTCCAAACATGTAAGGAGGACTTTCAAATGGCAATCATTATTAGAGTCTTACAAAAAGGTAAGAATGAGACTTGATATTTAGACTACCGAGGAAGAAGGAAAAGATCAGTATAGGGCAAAGCAAAGTCAGAACAAGAGGGCAAGAGGAAGAATCATGTCATTTTTGCATGTAAGGATAAAGGAGCTTTATAAAATACCTGTTGTAACTAGGAATGTAGCTGAATGACAGAGTGCCTGTGTAGCATGTGCAATTCCTGTATTCAATCCCCACTACTGCAAAAACAAACACAAAAAAATGAACACAAAACATGTTGGCTGACACTGTCAACTACTGGAATCAGGCAGTGGTATAGAGGATTGGGTTGTGGGAAAAGGAGATTAGAAGCTGTACTGAAATGATAGCAAGACTGCTCAAACATGAGTAGAGTACAAGTGAAAGCTCCATCAGTAGAAGAGGCCTTAGGGATTTCCACTTGGCAAAATGGACTGTATGCATATGGAGAATGAAGGAAAGAATGAAGTTGGAGATAATTCCTAGGTTTGTGGCTTGGAAAATCCTTAAAACTGATTATTATAAATACTTGTTTTAACATTAAGATGAAGACTTTGAAATGGCTGTCAAGAAACTTAATGGAAAACTCTATCTGGATGACTCAGAAAAACATAGGCCATTAGAAAAAAAAAATTCAGCAGGTATGTTAAGTTTAAATGACTAATTAGATTTTTTTACAGCAAATAATCTATTTGAAATCAACCTCCGGATCTGACGATCCATAATAATCAATTTTATTTATTTAACATATCCTTGTTTCTGGTGATTTAAAATATTTGAAAAATAATGCTACCTGAAAAACATGGGCCTCTTGGTTATCCTTGTTCTCCTTTAGTATTCATAGGTCTTGTTATCCGACTCTTTGGATTACATTGAGGCCCAGTGAAAAGATGACCATTGTTGTAGAATAGCTGGACTTCATCTAATTTTATCTTTTCTTTTGCTTGCATTGTATGGATTTTTCAGATAATGAGAAAGAATATGTTATTGTTTGGGAAAAGAAATCTACAGTTGAAGAGAAAGCAAAAGCAGATTAAGTAAAGCTCCCACCCACATTTTTTTGTGGAGTCTGCAGTGATACTGATGAGGACAATGGAAATGTGGAAGACTTTGAGTCAGAGCTTCAAAAAGTTCAGGAAGCTCAGGGGAGAATGTCTTCATTGTTTTCCTTTTGGTTCCATTGACTTTGTTGATATAGTAAGCAGTAGAATGTTCTTAGCAAATGGTAATGATGGGTGTGGCTAGCAGATAGAGTGAATCTAAGTAAGTGGAGAGGCATATTATTTATGAATTGGTACACACAAAAAGGAGTTAGGATAGTAGATTTTCCAAAATTGAGCTATAGATTTAGGGTGCAGTACCAGTCAAAACTTCACCAGGATTCTTTGAAGATATAAATGAAATAATTCTCAAAATTTCTATGGAAAGTTATGATTGTATGTTTGTTATTACTGATGAACCCACACTGAGATATTTTCACCCAGAGTTTTGAGTTTTTACCTAAAATGGATATCCAATTTTGTCAAATTTTCTTACTCCATCTATTGTTGCAATCACGGAACTTTTACTAAATCTATGAAGGATATTTATTTTTGAATGTTCAGGAAACCAACATTGTATTTCTGGAATAAACCTCAATCATGGCATATAAATTATAAACTTTATATGAATTCAGGTTTGAGTAAAATTTGGTACAAGTTTTGGATTTATATTCATCAGGGGTATTGGTCAGTAGTTTTTTTTTGTTTTTGTTTTTGTTTTTCTGGCATGCTGGTACATATCTCCTTCCCTCAACATAGACATGTTCTCCCACATTAACATCCTGTACCATGAAGGCGTATTTGTTACAATCATAAAGCCTGTATTCACGCATCACCACACAAAGTTCATAGTTTATATTAGGTTTCCCCCTTGTCTTGGACTTCCTATGAGTTTGGTCAAATACTTAATGAATGATGTGTACACCATTAGAGTGTCCTGCAATGTGATTTCACTGTCCTGAAAAATCCTCTCTTACATTCCTGATCCCCATTCCTATCTGCCACTGATCACATGGTTGTTGGGCTCTGTTTTTTAATATCTTTTAGATATTAATGGACATTTATTTATTTATATGTAGTGCTGAGAATGTAACCCATTGCCTCACAGGCAGAAACTCGATCACTGATCTACAATCCCAGCCCCTCTTTGTATAATTTCTAGGGTTGGTTAAGAAGTTGATTTTGAACATATTTATAAATGCTTTTCTTGTTTTTAAGAAGGGGCGTATTTATAATAGCCCTCTCTCTACCACTTCAGAAGTGACAAATTAACCCCTTTGTCTTGATCATTCTTCTTTATCCCTTGTTATGTTTTTTAAACTGCTTTATCTGGTTAAAAAAAAAAGTCTAACTCAATCATATTTTTGTGTTTAAGTATATGTATTTGTGTGGTATAATCTTTTTATAAAATTTATTTTTATTTTAAAAAATGGGATACATGTTGTTACTGTTTCTACATGGAGTAACCTCATACCATTTGCCTAATCATACATTCACATAAAGTAATGGTGTTTGATTCATTCTGTTATTTTTTACTCCCACCCCAACCATCCCACCCCTCTTTTCCCTCTATACAGTTCCTCCTTCATTCTTACCCCCCTCCCACCCCCCATTATGTATCATCATTCGGTTAGCAGTGAGAACATTCGTCCTTTGGTTTTTTGAGATTGGCTGATCTCACTTAGCACGATATTCTCCAAATTCATCCATTTGCCTGCAAATGCCATAATTTTATTATTCTTTATAGCTGAGTAATATTCCATACCACAGTTTCTTTATCCATTCATCAATTGAAGAACATCTAGGTTGGTTCCATACTCTGGCTATTGTGAATTGAGCCCCTATGAACATTGATGTGGCTGTATCTCTGTAGTTTGCTGAGTTTAAGTCCTTTGGGTATAGGCCAAAGAGTGGGGTAGCTGGGTCAAATGGTGGTTCTATTCCAAGTTTTCTAAGGAACTTCCACACCGCTTTCCAGAGTAGGTGCACTAATTTGTAGCCCCACCAGCAAGCTATGAGTGTACATTTTCCCCACATCCTCTCCAACACTTATTGTTGCTTGTATTCTTGATAATCACCATTCTAATTGGGGTGAGATGGAATCTAAGCGTAGTTTTGATTTGCATTTCTCTTCTTACTAAAAATGATGAATATTTTTTCATATGTTTGTGGATTGCTTGTAGATCTTCTTCTGTGAAGTGTTTGTTCATATCCTTAGTTCATTTGTTGATTGGGTTATTTGTATTCTTGGCGTAGAGTTTTTTGTGTTCTTCATTTATTCTGGAAATTAGTGCTCTATCTGAAGTATGAGTGGCAAATATTTTCTCCCACTCTGTAGGCTCTCTCTTCGCATTGCTGATAGTTTCCTTTGCTGAGAGAAAGCTATTTAGTTTGAATCTATCCCAGTTATTGACTCTTGCTTTTATTTCTTGTGCTATGGGAGTCCCGTTAAGTAAGCCAACCCTAAGCCAACAAGTTGAAGATTTCTACCTACTTTTTCTTCTGTAAGATGCAGTGTCTCTGGTCTGATTTCAAGATCCTTGATCCATTGTGAGTTGAGTTTTGTGCAGGGTGAGAGATGAGGGTTTAGTTTCATTCTGTTGCATATGGATTTCCAGGTTTCTCAGCACCATTTGTTGAAGAGGCTATCATTTCTCCATTGCATATTTTTGGCACCTTTGTCCAGTATTAGAAAATTGTATTTATTTGGGTTTGTGTCTGTGTCCTCTATTCTATACCATTGGTGTACCTGTCTATTTTGGTACCAGTACAATGCCGTTTTTGTGACTAATGCTTTGTAGTATAGTTGAAGTTCTGGTATTGTGATATCCCCTGTTTCATTCTTCATGCTAAGAATTGCTTTAGCTATTCTGGGTTTCTTAATCTTCCAGATGAATTTCATGATTGCTCGCTCTATTTCTGTAAGGTACATCATTGGGATTTAAGTGAAATTGCATTGAATCTGTATGGCACTTTTGGTAGTATGGCCAATTTGACAATATTAGTTCTGGCTATTCAAGAACATGGGAGATCTTTCCATCATCTAAGGTCTTCCTCAATTTCTTTCTTCAATGTTTTGTAGTTTTCATTGTACAGATGACTAAAATGAATCCCAATATTTTATATTTTTTGAAACTATTGCAAAAGGAGTTATTTTCCTCATTTCCCTTTCAGATGTTTCATTACTTATGAATAAATATGTTTTAGATTTATGTGTGTTGATTTTGTAGCCTGCTATTTTGCTGCATTCAGGGATGAGAGCTAGAAGTTTTCTGGAAGAGTTTTTAGGGTCCTCTAAGTATAGAATCACGTCATCAGCAAATAGTGACCACTTAAATTCCTCTTTTCCTATTCATATCCCTTTAATTTCTTTAGTCTGTCTAATTGCTCTGACTAGAGTTTTGAGGATAGGATTGAATAGAAGTGGTGAAAGAGGACATCCCTGTCTTGTTCCAGTTTTTAAAGGGAATGGTTTCAGTTTTTCTCCATTAAGAATGATGTTGGCGCTCAAAACACTAGAAAAAATAGGGATAGTGATAGGGATAGTGGGAACATTCCTTAACATTGTAAAGGCCATTTATGCTAAGCCCATGGCTAATATCATTCTAAATGGTGAAAAACTGAAAGCATTCCTCCTAAAAACTGGAACAAGGCAGGGATGCCCTCTTTCACCACTTCTATTCAACATCATTCTTGAGACTCAAGCCAGAGCAATTAGACAAACCAAAGAAATTAAAGGGATATGAATTGGAAAAGAAGAACTCAAACTATCCCTGTTCATTGATGACATGATTATATATTTAGAGGAACCTGAAAATTCCACCAGAAAACTCTTAGAACTCATAAGTGAATTCAGTAAAGTAGCAGGTTACAAGATCAATGCTCATAAATCCAACGCATTTTTATACATAATTGATGAATCTTCAGAAAGAGAAATTAGGAAAACTATCCATTTACAATAGCCTCGAAAAAAATAAAATACTTGGGAATCAATCTCACAAAAGAGGTGAAAGACCTCTACAATGAGAACTATACAACACTAAAGAAAGACATTAAAGAACACCTTAGAAGATGGAAAGATCTTCCATGTTCTTGGATAGAAAGAATTAATATTGTCAAAATGGCCATACTACCTAAAGTGCTATACAAATTCAATGCAATTCCAATTAAAATCCCAATGATGTACCTTACAGAAATAGAGCAAGCAATTATGAAATTCATCTGGAAGAATAAGAAACTCAGAATAGCTAAAGCAATCCTTAGCAGGAAGAGTGAAACAGGGAGTATTGCAATACCAGATCTTCAACTCTACTACAAAGCAATAGTAACAAAAACGGCATGATATTGGTACCAAAATAGAAAGGTAGATCAATGGTACAGAATAGAGGACATGGACACAAACCCAAATAAATACAATTTTCTCATACTAGACAAAGGTGCCAGAAACATGCAATGGAGAAAATATAGCCTCTTCAACAAATGGTACTGGGAGAATTGGAAATCCATATGCAACAGAATGAAACTAAACCCATATCTCTCACCATGTACGAAACTAAACTCAAAATGTATTAAGGACCTCAGAATCAGACAAGAGACCTTGCAGATTATAGAAGAAAAAGGAGGTCCAGATCTTCAACATGTTGGCTTAGGACCAGACTTCCTTAACAGGACTCCCATAGCACAAGAAATAAAAGCAAGAATCAATAACTGGGATAGACTCAAACTAAAAAGCTTTCTCTCAGCAAAGGAAACTATCAGAAATGCGAAGAAAGAGCCTACAGAGTGGGAGAATATCTTTGCCAATCATACTTCAGACACAGCGCTAATCTCCAGAATCTATAAAGAACTCAAAAATCTCTACTCCAAGAATACAAATAATCCAATTGACAAATGGGCTAAGGAAATGAATAGACACTTCACAGAAGAAGATCTACAAGCAATCAACATACATATGGAAAAATGTTCAACATCTCTAGTAATAAGAGAAATGCAAATCAAAATCACCCTAAATTCCATCTCACCCCAATTAGAATGGCGATTATCAAGAATACAAGCAACAACAGGTGTTGGCGAGGATGTGGGGAGAAAGGTACACTCATACATTGCTGGTGGGGCTGCAAATTAGTGCAGCCACTCTGGAAAGCAGTGTGGAGATTCCTTAGAAAACTTGGAATGGAACCACCATTTGACCCAGCTATCCAACTCCTTGGACTAAACCCAAAGGACTTAAAATCAGCATACTACAGAGATACAGCCACAACAATGTTCATAGCTGCTCAATTCACAATAGCCAGACTGCGGAACCAACCTAGATGTCCTTCAATTGATAAATGGATGAAGAAACTGGGAGATATATATATATATATATATATATATATATATATATATATATATATATATATATACAATGAAATATTACTCAGCCATAAAGAATGATAAAATTATGGCATTTGCAGGCAAATGGATGAAATTGGAGAATATCATGCTAAGTGAGATAAGCCAATCTCAAAAAGCCAAAGGACGAATGATATCGCTAATAAATGGATGATGACTCATAATGTGGGAGGGAAGGGTTAGTGTTAGGGTTAGAGTTAGGGTTAGGCAGGGGGCAAGTATGGAGGAAGGAAGCACTGTATAGAGGGAAAAGAGGGGTGGGAGGGTTGGGGGAAGCGAAAAATAACAGAATAAATCAAACATTACTCTATGCAATAAATAAAGTGGTATGAAAGTTCCACTTTCATAGTGTTCCAGAGGTTTTGATATGTTGTATCATCATTCTCATTGACCTCTAAGAATTTTTTTATCTCCTCCCTGACGTTTTCTGTTTTCCATATTTCAGTCAATAGCACATTATTTAGTCTCCAGGTGTTGGAATAATTTCAATTTTTATTTTGAAATTTATTTCTACTCTCATTTCATTATGATCTGATAGAACACAAGGGAGTATCTCTATTTTTTTTTTTTTGCATTTCCTAAGGGCTGCTTCGTGGTATAACATATGGTCCACTTTTAAGAAGGTTCCATGTGCTGCTGAGAAGAAAGTGAATCCACTTGTTGATAGATGGAATATTATATGTATGTCTATTAAGTGTAGGTTATTGATTGTGTTATTGTGTTCTATGGTTTCTTTAGTTGGTTTTTGTTTGGAAGATCTATCTAGTGGTGACAACAGTGTGTTAAAGTCACCCAGAATTATTGTGTTGTGGTCTATGTGATTCCTGAAATTGAGAAGGATTTGTTTGATGTACAGGGATGCACAACTGTTTGGGGCATAAATATTTACTATTGTTATGTCTTCCTGATTTATGGTTCCTTTAAGCAGTACGAAATGTCCCTTTTTTTTTTTTTCAAGCACTCTACCGAATGAGCTATCTCCCCAGCCCTGAAATATCCTTTTTATTCCTTCTGAATAACTCTGGCTTGAAGTCCACTTTATCTGATATTATGATGGAAACCCCCACTTTTTTACTGAGTCCATGTGTGTGGTAAGTTTTTTCCCATCCTTTCACCTTTAGGTTTGTGGATGTCTTTTTCTATGAGATGAGTCTCTTGCAGGCAGCATATTGTTGTGTCTTCCTTTTTAATCCATTCTGCCAGTCTATGTCTTCTAATTGATGAGATTAGGGAATTAACATTCAGGGTTATTATTGAGATATTATTTGTATTCCCAGTCATTTGGCTTATTTTTGGTTTTTAATTTAGCTTGGTTTCTCCTTTGAGTGGTTTTTCTCTAATGTAGTTTCTCCTTTTGCTGACCTAATTTGTTTTTCATTTCCTTCTCATGGAATATTTTGTTGAGAACATTATGTAGTGCAGGCTTTCTATTTGTAAATTCTTTTAACTTTTGTTTATCATGGAAGGATTTTATTTCATCTTCAAATCTGAAGGTTAGTTTTGCTGGGTATAGGATTCTTGGTTGGCAACCATATTCTTTCAGAGCTTGAAATACGCTGTTCCAGGCTCTTCTAGCTTTTGGAGTCTGGGTTGAGAAGTTGACTGCTACCTGTGTTGGTCTCCCCCTATATGTAATCTGATGCTTTTCTCTCGCGGCCTTCAAAATCCTGTCTTTATTTTGAATGTTAGGCATTTTCATTATAATGTGCCTAGGTGTGGATCTGTTGTGATTCTGTGCATTTGGTGTTCTGTAAGCCTCTTGTATTTGATTTTCCATTTCATTCTTCAGGTTTGGGAAATTTTCTGATATTGTTTCATTGAATAGGTTGTTCATTCCTTTGGTTTGTATCTCTGTGCCTTCCTCAATCCCAATAATTCTTAAATTTGGACTTTCCATGATGTCCCATAGTTCTTGGAGATTCTGTTCATCATTTCTTACCATCTTCTCTGTTTAGGTAACTTTATTTTCAAGATTAAATATTTTGTCTTCATTTTCTGAGGTTCTGTCCTCCAAGTGCTTTAGTCTTTTGCTGATGTTTTCCATTGAGTGTACTATTTGGTTTATTGTTTCCTTCATTTCAAGGATTTCCACTTGTTTTTTTTTTTTTAAGTCTCTCTATTTATTGAAATGATATTTTGCTTTTTGCAGTTCCTCCTGTTTATTGGTATTATCATTCATTGCCTGCATTTGCTCTCTTATCTCATCCTTTGCTTCATGAATCATCTTAATCATGTATAATCTGAAGTCATTTTCTGACATTTCTTCTACCATAGTGTCATTGGATTCTATTAACATAGAATATACATGTGTTTGGATCATTTTCTTCCCTTGTCTTTTCATGTTGTTCATGTATCTTCTACTCTAGCAGTGCAGATCTGGGGTATTGTAGATTTCCCCCTTTAGGTTTATAGTGGCCCTATAGGCTTTCAAAACCTTTTCTTTAAGGGGAGATCAATATTAGCAGTGCCCAATTCAGACACTATGCATTGATTGCTGTGATCATTTAATGCCTGCATTTGCTCTGTCATCTCTTCCTTCAGTGTCTGCATTTGTTCTTTCATCTCTTCATTTGCTTCCCTGGTTATTTTAATTATGTACATTCTGAACTCCCTTTCTGACATTTTTTCTGCTGTGCTGTCATTGGGTTTTATTGATATAGTATTTAGGTTTGTTTGGGGGCATTTTCTTCCCTTGTTTTCTCATATTGGTAGATATCAGTGGGACTCTGAGATGTTGCAGATTTCCTCTATTGGTTTATAGTGTCCCTGCAGATTTTCAGTATTTCACCTCTCAGCCTTTAGTAGCCTGAAGTCCTGGAGGAACTTGATAATGCAGTGCTTCCAAAGAAAGCTGTCCCTAGCCCCTTACTAGGTCCAAGGCTGGGGGCTGGTTCTGCATTGTAATCCTCTCAAGGGGAGGTTCTGCTCCTAGAAGCTGGCTATAGGCAGGGCCTGCCCCCACCTGAGGGAGCCAGACTGCTTGGGAAATGCCTCTCTCTTTCCTGCCTTGGTCCCAGAAGCTGCCTGGGGGCCAGGGCCCACTGGTGGGTCTGGGGCTTGGGGTTGGCTCTGTGCAGAAAAGCTCTCACTGAGTGGTCCTGCTCTGAGGAGCTGGCTATGGATTGTGCCTGCCATGGGAGGGAGCAGGGTTGCTCGGGGAAATCTCTTGCTGCCCTGTTCTTGTGGGAGAAGCCACCTGCAGGACAGGGCCCACCCTGGGTTCGAGGCTTCGTGTTGGCTCTGTGCAGAAAAGCTCTCACTGGGCAGGACTGCTCCTAGAAGCTGGTTGTGGAATTCACCTGCCACCAGAGAGAGTAGGGCTACTTGGGGAAGACTCTCGCTTCCCTGCCCTGCTCTGAGAAGCTGCCCCCTGTCCAGGCCCACTGCATGGGCCAAGCCTCACCCAGTGGGAGAGACTCATCCCACAGCTTTATGTTGGACCTCCCCTTTTTGAATCCTGAGTTCTGGATATATGGGAGATGCAGTCACCCACTAGTCCACCATCTTGGATCTCCCTCAGCTGAGTCTTAACAGCAGATTGGAACAACGCTAGTTTGACAAGCTTGATCTTAAACACCTAGCAAAAGCAGTTAAAACTAAAACAGTCATTCCTGGACATTTTAAAAACTAAACAATAGTTATTTTAATGTAACTTAAGATGTACACTGTGTTAGCCCCAAAAATAACTAAAACTGGAGATAACAAAAAAGATTCTTAGACAAAAATTCCTTATAATTATCAAAAGTTGCCAGAGTTATGTTTTTAGTCAGTTTAAGGCCTACAGATCTTTCTAACCTCTAATACATGTAGACTTAGTCAGTGTTTGATAGTATGATTCTCTTCCCCTGAGTAACAAAAATAAAGGGGTCTCTACTAAACAAAGAGATCAAGCCAATAAAATGATATTTTACAAAAATCATATGACAGTAGGTAATTTAAGTAAACGTTGTGTTTACATTCCTGATAACTCCAACAGTGTTAAGATTTACAGTTAAGGCCTTGTTAGACTTTGTTAGGCCTTTTTATGTAAACATCTCAGCTTTTCCACCTCCTGGTAAGAGATCATTGATATCTATCATCTTCATGATATTCATTGATATGTTCTAAATGCTATTTATTTTGTACTCATGTTTTTTTTTTGTTTCTTTCATGAAACAAGACTTTTACCCCTAGAAATATCCAATTTTTAAAATGAAACTATTTACTGCTTGCCCCACCCCACATCACCTCCTCTCAGCTTGAAGCAGCAAGAGCGGTCATTGCTTTTTTTTCTTACAGCAGTAAAATGTCCCTAAAATTAGAGGGGTAATAATAAAAATTTTAAAAGACTGTCAATATAGATAGGTAAATTGTGTTAATCACAAAAATAAGGGCCAGTTTGGGTCCAGAAAGTTAGAGGCAAATGACCTATGAGACATTAAAATGTTAATGTTTTCAGAGTCCTTCCTCCACCCTAAACAAGAACCTGCTCTTGTTCTGACCTTTTTTTAAGTCTCTCTAAAAGGTTCAACTTATGAGAGAATGAACCTCAAGAGACCACTGATTTCCAACACCCATTTCAGTCAGAAGACTAAGTCTACATCAAATCGTTCCAGAAAGGAGTAACACCAGCTGAAATGGAAGGGACCTTAACCACAATATGGACTCATCATATCTGAGTCAAGACAACAGAAAAATGGGCAGTCCTCAGAGACCCCAACCACTGTCTAAAGATAAGACTGAAAAAATGTTAATCATGTATTTTTCTATTGCTTGTACTATGTCAGGAATAACTCTGTGCTTAACTGTTCACCTTTTTGAGATTGTCTAGTGGGATAAATTCTGTATACTATTATAATGGGGAGAAATAAAAAGAACATATGGGGCTAATATCTAAATGAGTGGCCCCTGTCTTAGTTCCCCTCCTAGTGGAAATAAATATAACTGGCTCCTCAGCAATAAGGACCACTACAATCACCTATGCACTACTAATGAATCAATAATTTGATTATGTAAATAAAACCAGTGGGGAATGTGATGTCCTGACAGACATGACTCCATGAGAATGTTATAGGCCAGACTAAGGGAAGTGACTTAACAGACTCCATTGTGTTCTGAGACTCCATGTTATGTAGGAAATAAGCTTCTCCCAAGGGAACACCCCACTTCTCTGCCCATCATTAGTTACTTGGTGTGACATGTTTAATAATATAAATGGAAATTCCTATGTAGTAAAGAGTTACTCTCTTTTGATTTCTATTTCTCCTAAAAAATGTACCATGTAAACAGTGATTGTGTGAATGTTAGTAACCATTCTTTAGTTTGTATCTAGGTAAGGGTCATTTTGACCCACTTCCCACTCTGTTGATGATCTCATGATGTTAATGTGTAGTTTTGAATCATACCAACAGACACTTATGATTAATATGATTTTTGGTATAAAACCCCTACAACCCTGAGGTTGGGGCTGTTCTCTGAATAGCCATTTTTTGGGGCATTGTGTGAGACAGTCAGCAGGCCAGCTTAATAAAGACTCTCAAATAAGGACTTATCAGTGCTGATTGGTCTGTTCTTAAGTTGCAAACCATAACATTGGTCCCATCATGTTGTATTTTCTGTTGTGCCTCTTGGCTCTATTCCCTGTTCTTACCCCACAACCATATTTCTCATCACCATGGGCAAGATAACTGTGTTCTGAGCTTCCATAAAATCCTGGGTATGTACCTTAAAATTCCTAGTCAATTTTAGAAGATAAATATTTTTTCAATTTCAAAAGTGGAGCAATTTGCCCTCTGACAGCCACATAATATCCTGATATGGCTTAGTTCACTCACATAATGCCCTCAGTATAATCTCTTACACTCACATAATACCTCACGGTGGCCTCTTACATTGATATACACCATTACTCTGGCCTCTGCCATTCACATAATATCCTTACTTGGTTTCTGACACTCACATAACACCCTCACCAAGGACAATCACACATAGCATTTTCATTGACTTCTAACAGTCAATTAATGCTCTCAATGGAGCCTGTCACATACACATATTATGTGATATGTGACATCTGACATTCACATAGTACCCTACTGTGGCTTTTGACATTCACATAATACCCTCACTTGGTCTTTAACTCTCACAAAATATCCTCACTCTTATGTTGAAATTCATACAGTATAATCACTGTGACCTTCACAGTCACATAATATCATTATGGCCCTTGCCATTGACAAAGTATACTCGCTATTGCATCTGATACTCTCATTTATACTTACTATGTTCACATACATTTATATATTTATTCAGAATAGTCCCTGAGATTGAAAATTTTTCCTAACTTTGGCTTCTGGCATTTAAAAATTATCTTCTCATTTACAAAATGTCTTTCACATATTACACTCACTGTCACATGAATACCTCATATAATACACTCAGTGTAACATCAAACACTCATATAATACCATGATGTGGCCTCTGACAAAGAATATCCTCAATCAGTCTCTGACACTTACATAATTCCTTCATTGTTACCACTGACACATTATATCCCCATTGTGACTCCAGACACTCAATACCAAAATTGTGGCTTCCAACACACATATTAAATTCAGTGAGGTCTTTGAATCTTACATAATACCTTAATTATGGCCTATGACACTAATGTAATATCCTCACCTGGTGTCTGACACTGACATATCATTCTGAATTTTGTAGTCACATACTACAATCATTGTGGCCTCTGACTCTCATACAATTTGCTCACTGTTATCTCTGACACTCACATATTGCCATACTGGAACTTCTGATATAAAACCATCAAAGTGGCCTGTAAAACAAAATATCCTCTCCCTGCTGCCTGAACCTCCTCAGCAACTTGGCCTCTGACACTGACATAATATTCTCACTATGACCTCTGATCCTCACATATTATACACTGTGACCTCTAATGTAAATTACCTCAGTATGACCACAGTCATATAATACCATCAGTGTGACCTCAGGCCCTCCAAAGTACCCTAAGTATAACCATTGTCACTGATAAAATACTCTAATGTGACCTCTGATCCTCAAAAAATTCACCAACTGTGACACCTCACATTAGTATAATACCCTCAGTGTAACATCAGATACTTATATAATACCTGCATATGCTCTCTTACACATAATGCCAAAAGAATGTGGCCTCTGACACTCAGAATATTCTCATTGGAGTTTCTGACACTCACCTAGTACCTTCACTGTGCCTATTGTCCATCACATAATACCTTCATTCTGCCCTATGACAATTACAAAATGTCCTCAATTTGCAGTCTCACAATATTTTCACCAGACCTCTGACATTATATAATTTACTCACTGTGACTCAAACACTCCCATAATACCTTCATGTGGCCTCTGGCATTGGCATAATATTCTCACTTGTCCACTGTTACTGACATAATATCCTTACTGTTCTTGTGTCACTCACATAATACCCTTACTGTGGACTCTGATCAAAGAAAAAAAAGTTCTCACTATGGCCTTGGACATTCATATATTATTGTCACATAGCCTCTGTCACTCACAAAATATCCTCTTTGTGGCCACTGACATGAACACAGGATAGTTATTATGATCTCAGATATATAGTAGTCTCCTGTGGCCACTGACGCTCACATAATACCCTCATTTTATCCTATGCCATTCACATAATATCTTCACTTGACTGCTGACACTCACAAAATACCCTGCTGTGTTCTCTAACATTCACATAACACCCTCATTCTGACTTCTGACACTGATATAATACCATCACAGTGACAGCTCTCACTCATATTATTTCTTGTGTGACCTGAGTCACAAACCTGATACCCTCAATGTGTCATCTAATTGCCATCATATCCTCACTCTGTCTTCTGATGCTCATGTAATTAAGTCAGACTGAACTCGGACACTGATGTAATATACTCACAGCACCTCTGACACATAATATCCTACCTGGAGCATCTGGCACTGCAATGAAACCCTCACTGTGGCTTCTGGAACTCACATAAATACCTCTCCCTAGTATCTGCCACTGACATAATAGCATAACAGTGGCAACTGAGACTATTACAATAACTCCCTGGACTCTGACACAAAATAACATTTTAGCATTGCCTCTTAAACTAACATAATTTACTCACTGTGACACTGAACACTCATTTACTATCCTCACTGTGTCCTATGACAGTGACATAATATCCAATTTTGTTAACTTACATTCACTTACTAATATGATTATGACCTTGGACACTAAAATAATATTCTCAATTTGGCCTCTCCTCTGATACTCACAAAATACCCTCACTGTTGCCTGTGACACATAGTTTATCCTCACTGTGATTGCTGATGTTTATATGATCACTTCCATGTGGCCTGTAATATTCACACAATGTCCTATAACTCTAACAATGGCCTATAACTCTAACAATGGCCTATAACTCTAACAAAGTACCCTCAGCATAACCTGTTGCAGTCATAAAGTAGCCACACTATGGCCCCTGATGTTGTAAATATTTTCTCATTATATCCTCTGACACATAATATCCTCGCTTTTCCTGAGTCACTCACATAAAACTCTGTGTGACCTCTGATACTCATATATTACCCCCACTGTGAACCCTCACACTCGAATGATACCCTTACTGTGACCTTTGACACTGACTTAATACCTTCAGAGTGGCCTCAAAGTACATCCTAAGTGTTACCACTGACACTCACATGATATTTTCACTATAGCCTGTGATGCTTACATAACACCCTCATCATTAATTATGACTCTCACATTATAACCTGATTGTAACCTCTGATACTGATATAATACCCTCATTGTGGTCTCAGACATGAACATAATAACCTCTCTGGGACCTCTGACACAATATTCTCAGTGTGACTTCTGACATTGATATAATAACCTCAGTGTGACCTCTGATTCAGATATTATATCCTTTATGTGACTTCTGACTCTCACATGATTCCCTCATATTGGCCTCTGACACTCACATAACACCTTCACTTTGTTTTTTGACACTCAAATATTATCCTCAATTTGTCCAATCACTCACATAATACCTCAGAGTGACCTCTGACACTCAGGTTGTAACCTCTGTCTTACCAATGATGCTCACCAAATACCCACATGGTGACCCCTGAAGCTCACATTATACCATCATCATGGCCTCTTACACTCACAAAATATCCCAATAGTGACCTCTGACACTGAAAATATCCTTCTTGTGACCTCTGTCACTCAAAATACCTTCAGTGTGACTTCAGGTACAATTATGATACTTTTAATCTGGCCTCTGAAACTGAAACTCATATCTCCTCAAAGTGATTTCTGAAACTCACTTAAAACCCTAAGAGTGAGACAACAACCTCACTATGACCACTGACACTGATATAATATAATTATTGCTTCCTATACTCACTTTACCTCCCTGTGGCATGCGACACTCAAAGAATATCTTCACTATGACTCTGATAGTCACAAAATTGCCTGACTTGACTTCTGACACTCAACAATATCCTCACTCTGACATCTCACACTCAAAAAATAAGCTCATTAACACTTGTGACATTCAAAATATCCTCACTTGTCCTTTGACAATAATGTCATATCCTCAATGTGAC
The DNA here is from genome assembly GCF_902686455.1 of Sciurus vulgaris. NCBI lineage: Eukaryota > Metazoa > Chordata > Mammalia > Rodentia > Sciuridae > Sciurus > Sciurus vulgaris. The sequence goes on from NW_027632628.1 coordinate 18,207, forward strand.
ATTTGACACATTATAACCTCACTCTTACCTCTGACACAAAAGTCCTCCATTGACCTCTATCACTGACATGATACCCTCCTCTAACATCTCACACTCACAGATTACCCTCACTGTAACCTCTAATTCTTACTTATTACCCTCATGGTGGTCTATGACACTTATAAAATATACTCACTGTGGTCTCTGACATACACATAATACCCTCCTTTGACCTCTAACTCTGAAACATTATCCTCAGTGTGACTTCTGTTGCTCACATAATAACCTCAGTGTGACCTCTCTCACACACATAATAATCTTTACACGGCCTGAGTCACTCACAAAACACCCTCAATGTGTCCTCTGGCTCTCACATAATTCTCCTTCTGAGCCCTGTGACACTCAAATAATATTCTCATTGTTCTTTTTTAGAAACTGACACAATACCTCTGTGGTCACTCATATTCATATTATGTCCTCATTGTGAGCTTTGACACATTATTTTCTGAAATGACTGTACACTTGCATTTATCATCACTGGTGCCTCTGATACCTAATTTCCTCACTTGTTATGTGACATTTACATGATATACTCACTGTGAGTCTGATAGTCACATAATATCCTCACATGACCTCTGATACTCACATAGTGTCCCCACTGTGTCCTCTTATAATCACAATGTAACCTCACTGGGACCTCTGTTACTTATGTAATGCCCTCACTTTGAATTATGACATTCACAAAATATCCTCACTTGACCTCCAACACTAATATAATAGTTACACTTTGACCACTGACACTCAAATAATAACCTCACTCTAATCTCGGACACTCATATTATGCACTCAATTTGACTTCTGACAGAAATTATATCCTTAATTGGACTCTGACACATAATGTCATTAATGCTACTCCTGACACATAATAACTATACTGTGACCTCTGGCACTCACATAATACCCTCACTCTACCCTCTGACACTCACATAAATCCCCAATTCTGGCCTCTGACAATCACATAATACACACATTTTGACCTCAGACGCAGACTACTACCACTCTGGTCTCAGTCACTCACATAATATCACACTGTGTCCTCTGAAAGTCACATAAATATTATCACTGGGTCCTCTGACACACATAAAATATCCTCACTTTGAGCTCTGACATTGACACAATGCCCTCATTGTGATGTCTGAAACTGATATAATATCCTCTCTGTGATTCTTGCACTCATAAAGTCAACATTTTGGTCTCTGATCCTGACATAGTATCCTCATTGTAACCTGTGATACTCACATAATACCCTCAGATTGGCCTTCTATACTTATATATTACATTCAATGTGAATTGTCATGCCCATTATAACTTTTTGTGACCTGAAACACTCACATCATGCTTGCAATATAGTCTCTGACACTTACATAATATCCACATTTGGTCTGTGATATTCACATAATAAATTCAATCTGGCCTCTGACACTCACATAATATTCTAACTATGACCTCTTTCACTCACTTAATATACTAGCTTTTGCCCCTGATATTCACATAATATCCTCACTTGGCATCTGAAATTCACACAATGCCATCACTATTACCTTGACACTCATTTAATACCCTCAATTTGGCCTCTAATACTCACCAAATACCTTCAATGTGGCCTTATACACTCACAAAATATAATTGTTACTTCTGACACTCACATAATACACTCATTAAGGTCTAAGACAGTCACTGTGACTTGGAAGACTCATAATATCCTCATGCTGGACCCTGATGTGAAAAAATATCCTCACTGTGGTCACTGACAACCACATAATTTCCACAGTGTTGTCCCTGTGATTCACAGTATATCCCAAATGTAGGCTGTGACACTCACACAATATCCTTTCTCAGACATTTGTCACTGACATAATATCCTCATTTGGTTCTGATGTTCATATAATACCATCACTGTGGCCTCTGACACTTACATAATATACACAATTAATCCTTTGACATTTACTTAATGCCCTCACTCTGGCCTCTGAAACTTACAAAATACCATTACAGTGGCCTCTGACATTCAAATAATATGCTCAATGTGGCCTCCGTTATTAATATAAACTCTCACTCTGGCCAATAAGACTCACATAATCCCCTCACTGTAGCCTCTGACACTCATATAATATCACCTTCTTACCACTGATACAGTGTTCTCAATGTGACCACTGTGACCACAATCACTCATTGAGTATATTCACTGAGGTTTCTGACATTCAATAAACATAGTCTGGCCTCTGACACTGATATAATGTCATCAGTGTGACCTCAAACATTTGTATGAAATCCTCAATGTGCCTTCTGACACACAATATCCTCACTATGGTCTTTGATTCTCACACAATATCCTGTGTCCTCTGACACTGTTGCCATGACAATCACATAATATGTTCCCTTGGTCTGACTCAAAAATTTTCTTCACTGTTACCTTGATACCCTGATTGTGGCCTCTGACACTCACATATAAACCTCAATATGGCCCTTGACTTTCATATAATATCCTCACTATGAATAATTACATGCAGATAATATCCATACTGTAACCTCTGACTCTTACATAATACTCTTACTCTGGTATTTGACACACATAAAATATCCTCCATGTCACCTCTTAAGCTCTCATTACACCCTCATTATAACATCTGACACTCAATTAAAGTCCTTATCTGGCCTCTGACATTCATATAATATGGCCTCAGGTTCTCATATAATATTCTTATTCTGACTGCTAACCTTGACAAACTGTCCACACTGTAGCCACTGAAATCCAGACATTACCCTCACTTTGGACTCTAACACATAAGATCTTCACTTTGGTAGTTCACATTCACATATCTTTAATCTGCCTACCAACACACACATAATACCTTCATGATGTCTCTGACACTCTGGTAATTTCCTCACTATAGCCACTGACACAGTATATTCTTATGTAGACTATGACACGTATCCTCATTCTGGTCACTTTTACATAATATTCTCCCTTGACCTCTAGCACTCACATATTATCTTCACTGTGGCCTAAAATACAAAGTATTTGCCCTTTGGACGCTCACATTCATATACATTCCTCAGTTGACCACTTTTTAAAAATGCTATTTATTTTTTAAAAGGTTAATATGTAAATTACAGAAAAAATAAAGATACCAGCAAAGAACAAAGTTATTAATTTCCAAGCAGCTTAATTGGACATGCCTTCCAGGTCATGAGTATACATACACAACAGCACGTTTTGTGTGATTGAGATCATTGTGATTATCATGCTTTTCCACACATGAGTATTCAAAAAACAAAATCTAACACCTACCTCATTTAACCACTTACCTTCACATAATATAACTCTGACACGAGAAACTCACATAAATATCCTCACTCTGTCTCTGACACTCATATAATGTTTACACTTGACCTTTGACACTGACATAATATCCTCACTGTGGAACCTGACACTCACATTATACACTCACCGTGACTGAAGGCACTAATACCCTTAATGTGACTGCTGACAGTCACATAATATCCTTAGTATACACTGTGTCCTTGTGTCCTTAAGTATTAACATAATATTCACACATTAAAATTTATAACTAATATAGTGCTGGGGAGATTGCTCAGTCGGTAGAGTGCTTGCCTTGCATGCAGAAGACCCTGGGTTTGATGCCCAGCACCGCAAACAAAAAAAAAAAAAAAAAAAAAAGAATTTATAACTAATATAGTATTGTCCTTTGGCTTTTAATGCCAACATATTTTCAATCAATTTATATCCAAAATTAATTGTTTCCCCAATTCCTTTAAATTTGTTATATGGAATATGTGGTCTCTTAAAGTCATATAAAAACTGTCCTTTGGTGCTGAGTTTGTGGCTTACTGTTAAAGTACTTGCTTATCACAAGAGAGGCACTGGGTTTAATCATGAGCAAGACATAAAATATAAGTAAATAAAATATAATTTCAAAAAGAATTTTGTAATTTTTAAAAACTCTACCTGGCTCTTTCTATACTAATATTATATTCATACTATAGCATGAAAACTTCTGTATTCACTAGCCTCTGGCTGTTCATACTAACATGCTTTCCATTCCGTAATATCTAAACTTAAGAGCATAGCTGCCTGGTTTGGTACCCTTATTATGAATTTGATAAGTTTGTTGTATCCTCTAAAACTAATAGCTGCCACATGGTCTTTAATGCTAAAAATTATTCTTAATATTTCACATTAAACTAATATGGTAGATTACCTGGGACCTTAAAGATTATTATAATATTCATAGTGACTAAAACACATATAATAGCTCCCCTATAGACTTCAATAAAAATACAATATTCCTATTATGTCTGTTCCACGTCCTTTTTATAACAGTATATGCATACAATAGCATGGAAATCTATACAAGAGCTGTTCTGTCCTTTAATATTAATAGAATTTGTCTGATATTACAACATCCAAAATGGATATCACAGTCATTCAGAGTATTCAAATACTAATATAATGTCCAAATTAGAGTATCAAATACACATATAGAAGCTGTGCTGTGGCCTCTAAATCTAATGTGTTATTCATAGCCTAGTCTAAAATAAATATACTAGATCCCCTATACCTTGAAAAACACTAATGTGCATCAATATTATCGCCTGAAAAAAATCAACGAATTATATGTGCTGTAGCCTTTAATTTTACTATATGCCATCTTTTCCATAAATTCTGAAACCAATAGAATAACTTACTTGTGGATTTTATATTCACCTAATATCCTTGATATAACACCTAAAACTAGTAAACAGGTGTTCTGTAGCATTTAACATTAGCATATAAATATTATACAAACTTATGCTAATAAAATATCTGCATTTTCGGTATTAAATAATTTTATAAGTTATCATTGAAATTAATGTATTAACTATGATGTTGATTTTAATTTTAAGAATGACATGCATACTTCAGTTTCTAATATTGACCTAAAGGTTTATTTGTTGCTTTTAATAATAATATGATATCCATACAATCACATATCAAACTGATATGATAGCTGCCTTTTAAAATTGATGTAACATTCATACTATAGGAAGTACAACTAATAAAATAATGGCTCTGAGGTTTTAATACTATTACATTATCCATAGTATGGATTTAATATTAACATACTATGAAATTGGCAGTAGAACACACAGAACTTGGAACCCTAGTAGCTAGGCACCCACATTCCAGATAAACTTCCATTCTGTTTGCTTGTGTTGAGAGAGCAAGCCCGGAGCCATGAGTTCTTGTTCTCTACTCCTCTCTGGGTACTTATTTCTCAGGAAAATCCTTAGCAGGGGCCTTTCTCAAGATTGGAAGCACTGTACCAATGTTGGGACTAACAACTCTAGCAATATTTCCCAAGAAGACCAGATATGAAAGAGGACAGGCCATTGGAAGTGAGTAGATTCCAGCCTTTCACACAGATTACCATTTAGATAGCACCAGACCCTTAGAAGTTTTTGTCTGTGTGTGTTTATATTTGTGTCTCATATTTATGACTCATTGAATTTGATGTTGATCAAGCTGTGATACTATCCTTTAAAAGAGTGCCACCTTATCTCACTCATTCCACACCTCAGACATAACTATATATTTGAGTGAGTACAAACTAGTACTTCACAAGCCCCAATAACTATACTTCTTAGCAAGTCTTCTCTAAACACCTTATAGAGCCTTTCTACTTACCTCAGAGAGCCTGCAATACACACCTCAGAAAATTTTGACTCACCACAGAGACCTTTCCTATACTCTGTGAATAGCCCTTTTAATCTCTTAAGCGAATATTTACACTGTCATCAATAAGCCTTTTTACACACCTCATAAAACCCTCTTACACCCTTCAGAGAGCCCTCCCTATATGTCATAGAGACCACCCTACATAAAAATGAGAACACACGTAACACCGCAAAGAATATTTCCCTCATACCTCAATCTCACTTCCCTACACATCTCAATAGTGACTCCCTACTAATACCAAGAGCCTGTTCTACGCACTTCAAATTCTCATTCATATACCCATGGGGACACTGCCTCCACACTTTCTTTAGCAACACTTAGACAACTCAGAAAGCATTTCCTATGCACCCAGAGAGTTCTCCCTATAAATACCAGTGAGATGTTAATTCAAACTTTAGAATTCTTATGATACAAACAACAACACATCATAGTACACTCGGATACAACTTACTATTCACCAAATTGCCCTCTGTACTCACCTCTGATGCTGGGGTCCAGCCCTAGCAGGAGTCCATGGGTTCTACACAGGTAATGGAGCGTGGGGAAACAGCATTGGCGATGGATGGAGAATGAAAGACACGGGCTCTATTTCTGGTGCAATCACTCCCACTTTATTCTGGGGAAGGCTGGGTTTATATACATTTTTCTTCAGGCTGTAATGGCAGTCTTGTGGTTAAGGCAAATAAAGAAGTTTCCAAAGCATAGGCAGAAATTTTTCTCAACAAGGAACCGAAAAATTATGAGAAAACAGTACCCTTACAGATTATCCTTACCTAATCACAATTGTTTTAAGAATATCTAACTACATCAATGAGCTAATGCAACATTTATTTTCTTAATATCTAAACTCTATGTAAACTAAGACTATTCTTATTACTCTCACAGTTAAAGCGATAAACAAGTAATCTCATGTGACCATCTCTACTAGGTCCATCTGGTTAATATCTAAATTGCTGGATTAAGGGCTACAGGAGGACAGCAGTTGCAATGGTTCTCGTGGCCAAGTTTTTTTACTGAATAGATTACCTTGTCCTCTTTTTTCCAGAACAGGGCATTGTGCACCAATGTTTATTATAGGGGTGACCTATTTGTAGAAAGGAAGGAATGTTGTGAAGCCTTATTCTTTTACCCTACCATGACACATAAACAAAACCATCATTAGAATTTAACCAGCCTGTTGGAGACAAAGGCAGATCTATATCTATTTTCTCCAGAGGCTTTCAGGGACTCATTGCATGGTTTCAAAATTATTTTTGATTTTGTGAGTGGTAAAAACCCATTGTTTTTCAGATTGTAGGTAATATTTTCTGGAATTTTTGTTGTATTACCCTCGTCCCCTTAAGCAATCTGTTCAGACTGAAATGAGTAATATATTATCAGAAAAACACAGCAGACAAAACACCATGTTCTGGAGCAAAACATCCGGCAATTCCCTTTAGGATGAGCCTTTGCAACCATCCTCCAGAGGATCTTTGTCAGGCACTGGATGGAATTCCAGATGCCCCCGCACTCTGAGGGTTGGCCTGACACACCTCAGAGAAGACTCTGGATACACTGTTGAGTTACCTTCATAAACAATGTAGGTATTCCCCCTATTTTACTCAAAGAATACTCCCATTGTATCTCATTGTGTTCTATCTAATCATATCAGATGTATTTTATTATTCATTCCTGAGGCCTTAACTACAAAACAGATAGCACTCCTATGAAGACAAAAGCCACTCAGATTTCTCCTGCACATTTGAGGCCTCTCTATACACATTAAATCATCTGCACTACAAATCTCAGAGAACTTTCCCTTCACACTTCAGTGAACACTTCCTACACACATAGCAGTCATTTCTCCTCACAGCTCAGAACCCTACCAACTCATATCAAGAGCCCTTTCTACAGAATTCAGAGGGCCATCCACACACACCTTAGACATATTTTCTACACACATTATTTATCAATCACTATATCAATGTAGGGACCAGAGAATCATTGCTACACACCACTCACCATGACTCTACATACCTCAGAATGCCATAATTTCACTATTCAGAGGGCCCTGTTACACACCTCATAGAGCCCTCCTTTCAAACTTTAGTTTTAAAAACTCATTTATCTCAGAGTTCTCTCCTTACCATAGATATATGCAAATACACATGTCAGTTAACTCTTAATTTTTACCAGTGAGGACCCACCTTATACACCTCATTCAACAATCCTCCCTACAAATCTCAGAGAGGCTCCTATACCAACCTCAGAATGCCCTTTCAACAAACCTTTAAAAACCCTACCTACACATCACTTTTAGCCCTCAAAACTAACCAAAAATTTCTCCATATTTACCTCCAAGGGCCAAAATTAAAACCAAAAGAAACCCCATGATACTCTTCTGAGTTTCCTACCAAACCACATCACAGTTTCTCTCTTCTATGTTCAAATATTCCTCTCACAACACCTCAGTTTATTCTTGCTACTCATATTAGAGATATAATTTTTCCCTATAGAAGTCCCTCCCTATATAACTGAGATAGCATTTCTACTATGTCTAACAGGCCTCATACACCCCTCATAGATTCCTCTGCCCACCTAATGCAGAACTCCCTACACACCTCTGAGAGCCCTCCAAACACACATCAGAATTCTATCCCTCTGAATTTCAATTAGCCCTACTACACACCTCAGTTAACCTACATGGCAAAACTCAGAGTCCAGCCTACTCATTTCCATGATTCCCAACTTCAGACCATATAGATCCCACTTCCACACTTAATGGGGCCCTCCTTCTACATCAATTTGTCCTCCTTACTTGTCTAACAGAGCTTTCACTATTCACATCAAAAAAACATACAAACACAACTAACTGGACCCTCTACTCATCTCAGTGCACTCTATCTATGCACCTGAGTGAGCCCTCCCTACTCAACTGAAAGGACCCTCACAAACACTTCTTGTGGCTCTCTAACACACATCACAGAACCATCCTGTACACCTCATAAGGCCTACAAAACACAGCTCAGAGGCCACATGCTACCAACTTCAGAGAGATTTCTCTACACACCTCAGTTTAACCTTCATACACAACAAAGTGTACTCTCCATACTCAAATCTAGAGCAGGTCCAACACACATCAGAGAAGTCCCTAAATAACTCAGTGAGTAAAAACACAGTTCTTTGCAAGAAGAAACAATGTTTCTTTGCAACTCATCTACAAACAACTCAAAGAGCCCATATAATCACCTCACAGAGACCTCAATATAACTCTCCACCATGGCCTTCCCTATACTCCATAAATACTGACTTTAACTCTGAATCTAACCCTAATCCTAAGCATAAACCTAAGTCCTCCCTACTTGCCACAGCATCCTTCCTGCCTTGAAAGAGACCATGAATTGACCCTGAACCTAAACCCTAATGCTAGGCCTAACCTAACCCTAACCTCATAGTGTTCTCCCTTCTACACCAGATTTTCTCCCTGTTCATCTTGTCAAACTCTTACTACTCACCTCAAATGGCCCTCCAATCACAGCTCACTAAGTTATTTCTACAATTTCCAGTGCACACACCCTGCGCAACTTCGTGACTCTTTTCAGGGGGCAATCTCAGACACAAAAAGGAGCCCTAGAACAAGCATCATATAGACCTCTTCTACAATTCATACACACCTCCTTACACAGCTAAGCAGTTGCACACTACCAATCTTAGAGACACTTCTCTGCACATTCATATGCTTGGTAAACATCAATGGAGATGATCCTTATATCAAGAGAAGTTTATGCTTCATAAACATCAATGGAGACCATCCTTATATCAAGAGAAGTACCTACTTGTGTAGACAACCTCAGGCAGACATCCATATATACCTTACTGAGTGCAAATTATATTTCTATACAAGACCTTTGTACTTACTATACTTCCATGTGTTGCTCTTTATACACCTCAGAGAGAATTTCTACTCACCTCAGAGAACCCTCACTACACATCTCAGAGAGCTCTTTCCACTCCCTTCAGAGGTCTTTCCTATACACTGAGAAATCCCTACTTATTCAGTTATGTGAGCCCTACCTGTCATAGCAAGAAGTTTATGGACAAACCTTATAATTTCCCTCTACAACTTTCAGAAGGCCCTCCCTACCTACATTAGAGAGATCTCCCTACACAAAGAGAACCTGTTTTAACACCCAGAGAACATTTACTACATACCACAAACTCACTCCACTACACCTTTAAGTAATCCCACCCTACTAACATCAAGAGTCCTTCCTACACACCTCAAAGTGCCATCCATACACAGCTTAGGGATGCTTCCTCCACATTTTATTGAGCAACATACAAACAACTCATATCCACCCATATACATCGAAGGAAATACCCCCTGTAAACACCAGATGTTAATTGAAACCTCAGAATGCCCATGCTACACATCTAAACCAGTGCTACAAATACAACACAGAGAGATCTCACTTCTATGGAAAACTCTCCCTACTCATCTCTGGGTGCTGCATATACACCCCTAAGAGAGCCCACATCATTCTCCATTGAAAGCACTCACAAACACTTCAGAGATTCTTTATAATATCATCAAAAACCCTCCCATCAAAATGCAGTGTTTTCTCCCTATATTTATCAGAGAGATCTCACTATTCACTTCAGGGAGTCATCCTTCCACAACTGTGTTAACATCTACTCAGTCAAAAGTCCCACTAACACCTCCATGGATCAATTGGCATATCGAATAGAAAACTCCCTACACACCTGTGAGAGCCCTCATACACACATCAGAATGCCATTCTTATGCATTTAAATGAGCCCTCACTATACACTGCAGAGAACCTACACTACAAAGCTCAGAGAGTCTTCCCTACACCTCTCAGCAAGTCTGACCTACACGTGACATAGGCCCCCCTTCACACTTCATAAGGTCCTACATTCTACATCAGTTTTTCCTCCCTACTTTTCATATAGAGCTCCCACTACTCAGCTAAAGAGGCCCTCCAGAAACAACTCACTGAGTCCTCACTATTCATCTCAGTACACATTATCTGTACAGTTGAGTGCACCCCTCCCAATTCATCTCAGAAGGACCACCCTCAAACTTCATAGAGACCTCTGACACACATCAAAGATCTCTTCTACAGACCTTATAGATGTTCCTATAAACCGATCAGAGATTGCAAGTTACCAACCTCAGAGTCCTCTCTACACACCTCAAAGTAACCTTCATCCACATCAAAGAATGCCCTCCCTGCTTACCTCAACAGCAGTCTCTACACACCTCAGAGAGATTTCCCTACATACCTCAGCAAATACAAATTAGGTTTCTTTAAAAGCCCTCTTTACTAACTATACTTCACTTCAAGTACTCTCTAAATCCCTCAGAAAGCCCATCTACTCACCTCAGAAAGCCCTCAATACATGCTTCAGGGAGCCCCTTCCATTCACAATAGAGGCCTTCCCTGTGCATTCAAAATACTCACCCCAACCCACAAACCAAAATTAACTCTAACTCTAACATTAAGCCCACCATACATACCACAGGAAGCCCTTGCTGACATTGACAATGACCATGACCCTGACCTTGACATATTACTAATCCTAATGCTGACATTAACGTTAAGCTCATAGAACCTTCCCTTCTACATCAGTTTTTTCTCCATATTCATGTCACAGAGCTCTCATATCTTACCTTAGTAGGACCAATAAACACTACTTATTAAGCCTTTTCTACATTTCACAGAGCATCTTCCCTATGCTTCTCTGTGAGCCCTCCAATCTCACCTCAGGAAACCCTCCCACACACCACTAGGAGATCTAAAACACATTTTGTAGAGCTCTCTTACATATGTCATAGTTCCCTCCATCCACAGTCACATACTACCATCCTAATACACCTCCCAATTTATCTCAGAGTACACTCCTTAGACATCAAAGAAAGCTGTTTCTACTTACCTCAAATGCATTTCCTACACACTTCAGAGGGTCGTCCTTACAGATCTTAGATTGTAGCCATTAGATTTTTTTGCTAGTCAGTCCTACTGATTAAACTTCTTTGCAAGTGCATTATAAACACCTCAGAGTGTCTATCTATTGATTACAGAACGTCCCCAATATACATCTCATAGAATCCTTTTGAGTCATCACAGAGGCCTTCCCTATAAATTGCAAATACCGAACCTGACACTGAGCTTGACACTAACCCTAGTTTAAGCCTAAACCTCAGGCCTCCTTACATGCCAGGGAGCTCTCCCTGACACTGACACAGAATATGACCCTGAACCTGACCCTAAATCCTGACCCTAAGCCTAACATAATAGTGCCTTTCCTCATTCATCAGTTTGTTCTCCCTACTCATCTCACAAATATCTGACTACT